>NW_028276070.1:0-264908 GCF_052056855.1 Sturnus vulgaris
CGAGAGCTGAACTCCAGCGGTCAGTTGCAGCTCTGCCCAACAGCGTGTTCTCAGTTCTGCGGGCAAGCACGCCCTCTTGCCTTGGCCCCGAGTGCAAAGTCCCTAGCGAGCACTCGACTCAGTGCAATGCACCCGGAAGGACGCTCTCGCTCGTCTTTCAAGGAGCGATTACCTACAGCAGAAGCAGCAGAGGCACAAACTGCATGACGAGAAGGGACAACGTAGAACACGTCTCTGTCCTGGCGCATTTTCGTGTGCGATACTTCCCTCCGGGTCTTCGGGCCTTGCGAAGCTCTGTGTACTGCGAGCCCTGCTACTCGCAGCTGAGAAGGACCGTGGAGCTAGCGGCGAATTCGGAGAGCTCTTCGCTGCACTGCGCCGCTCGCAAGCGGCTTCGTTCTTCGCCTTCTGCCGTCCGGCGAGAGCTGAACTCCAGCGGTCAGTTGCAGCTCTGCCCAACAGCGTGTTCTCAGTTCTGCGGGCAAGCACGCCCTCTTGCCTTGGCCCCGAGTGCAAAGTCCCGAGCGAGCACTCGACTCAGTGCAATGCACCCGGAAGGACGCTCTCGCTCGCCTTTCAAGGAGCGATTACCTACAGCAGAAGCAGCAGAGGCACAAACTGCATGACGAGAAGGGACAACGTAGAACACGTCTCTGTCCTGGCGCATTTTCGTGTGCGATACTTCCCTCCGGGTCTTCGGGCCTTGCGAAGCTCTGTGTACTGCGAGCGCTGCTACTCGCAGCTGAGAAGGACCGTGGAGCTAGCGGCGAATTCGGAGAGCTCTTCGCTGCACTGCGCCGCTCGCAAGCGGCTTCGTTCTTCGCCTTCTGCCGTCCGGCGAGAGCTGAACTCCAGCGGTCAGTTGCAGCTCTGCCCAACAGCGTGTTCTCAGTTCTGCGGGCAAGCACGCCCTCTTGCCTTGGCCCCGAGTGCAAAGTCCCGAGCGAGCACTCGACTCAGTGCAATGCACCCGGAAGGACGCTCTCGCTCGTCTTTCAAGGAGCGATTCCTAACAGCAGAAGCAGCAGAGGCACAAACTGCATGACGAGAAGGGACAACGTAGAACACGTCTCTGTCCTGGCGCATTTTCGTGTGCGATACTTCCCTCCGGGTCTTCGGGCCTTGCGAAGCTCTGTGTACTGCGAGCGCTGCTACTCGCAGCTGGGAAGGACCGTGGAGCTAGCGGCGAATTCGGAGAGCTCTTCGCTGCACTGCGCCGCTCGCAAGCGGCTTCGTTCTTCGCCTTCTGCCGTCCGGCGAGAGCTGAACTCCAGCGGTCAGTTGCAGCTCTGCCCAACAGCGTGTTCTCAGTTCTGCGGGCAAGCACGCCCTCTTGCCTTGGCCCCCCCGAGCGAGCACTCGACTCAGTGCAATGCACCCGGAAGGACGCTCTCGCTCGTCTTTCAAGGAGCGATTCCTAACAGCAGAAGCAGCAGAGGCACAAACTGCATGACGAGAAGGGACAACGTAGAACACGTCTCTGTCCTGGCGCATTTTCGTGTGCGATACTTCCCTCCGGGTCTTCGGGCCTTGCGAAGCTCTGTGTACTGCGAGCGCTGCTACTCGCAGCTGAGAAGGACCGTGGAGCTAGCGGCGAATTCGGAGAGCTCTTCGCTGCACTGCGCCGCTCGCAAGCGGCTTCGTTCTTCGCCTTCTGCCGTCCGGCGAGAGCTGAACTCCAGCGGTCAGTTGCAGCTCTGCCCATCAGCGTGTTCTCAGTTCTGCGGGCAAGCACGCCCTCTTGCCTTGGCCCCGAGTGCAAAGTCCCGAGCGAGCACTCGACTCAGTGCAATGCACCCGGAAGGACGCTCTCGCTCGTCTTTCAAGGAGCGATTACCTACAGCAGAAGCAGCAGAGGCACAAACTGCATGACGAGAAGGGACAACGTAGAACACGTCTCTGTCCTGGCGCATTTTCGTGTGCGATACTTCCCTCCGGGTCTTCGGGCCTTGCGAAGCTCTGTGTACTGCGAGCCCTGCTACTCGCAGCTGAGAAGGTCCGTGGAGCTAGCGGCGAATTCGGAGAGCTCTTCGCTGCACTGCGCCGCTCGCAAGCGGCTTCGTTCTTCGCCTTCTGCCGTCCGGCGAGAGCTGAACTCCAGCGGTCAGTTGCAGCTCTGCCCAACAGCGTGTTCTCAGTTCTGCGGGCAAGCACGCCCTCTTGCCTTGGCCCCGAGAGCAAAGTCCCGAGCGAGCACTCGACTCAGTGCAATGCACCCGGAAGGACGCTCTCGCTCGTCTTTCAAGGAGCGATTACCTACAGCAGAAGCAGCAGAGGCACAAACTGCATGACGAGAAGGGACAACGTAGAACACGTCTCTGTCCTGGCGCATTTTCGTGTGCGATACTTCCCTCCGGCTCTTCGGGCCTTGCGAAGCTCTGTGTACTGCGAGCGCTGCTACACGCAGCTGAGAAGGACCGTGGAGCTAGCGGCGAATTCGGAGAGCTCTTCGCTGCACTGCGCCGCTCGCAAGCGGCTTCGTTCTTCGCCTTCTGCCGTCCGGCGAGAGCTGAACTCCAGCGGTCAGTTGCAGCTCTGCCCAACAGCGTGTTCTCAGTTCTGCGGGCAAGCACGCCCTCTTGCCTTGGCCCCGAGTGCAAAGTCCCGAGCGAGCACTCGACTCAGTGCAATGCACCCGGAAGGACGCTCTCGCTCGTCTTTCAAGGAGCGATTACCTACAGCAGAAGCAGCAGAGGCACAAACTGCATGACGAGAAGGGACAACGTAGAACACGTCTCTGTCCTGGCGCATTTTCGTGTGCGATACTTCCCTCCGGGTCTTCGGGCCTTGCGAAGCTCTGTGTACTGCGAGCGCTGCTACTCGCAGCTGAGAAGGACCGTGGAGCTAGCGGCGAATTCGGAGAGCTCTTCGCTGCACTGCGCTGCTCGCAAGCGGCTTCGTTCTTCGCCTTCTGCCGTCCGGCGAGAGCTGAACTCCAGCGGTCAGTTGCAGCTCTGCCCAACAGCGTGTTCTCAGTTCTGCGGGCAAGCACGCCCTCTTGCCTTGGCCCCGAGTGCAAAGCCCCGAGCGAGCACTCGACTCAGTGCAATGCACCCGGAAGGACGCTCTCGCTCGTCTTTCAAGGAGCGATTACCTACAGCAGAAGCAGCAGAGGCACAAACTGCATGACGAGAAGGGACAACGTAGAACACGTCTCTGTCCTGGCGCATTTTCGTGTGCGATACTTCCCTCCGGGTCTTCGGGCCTTGCGAAGCTCTGTGTACTGCGAGCGCTGCTACTCGCAGCTGAGAAGGACCGTGGAGCTAGCGGCGAATTCGGAGAGCTCTTCGCTGCACTGCGCCGCTCGCAAGCGGCTTCGTTCTTCGCCTTCTGCCGTCCGGCGAGAGCTGAACTCCAGCGGTCAGTTGCAGCTCTGCCCAACAGCGTGTTCTCAGTTCTGCGGGCAAGCACGCCCTCTTGCCTTGGCCCCGAGAGCAAAGCCCCGAGCGAGCACTCGACTCAGTGCAATGCACCCGGAAGGACGCTCTCGCTCGTCTTTCAAGGAGCGATTCCTAACAGCAGAAGCAGCAGAGGCACAAACTGCATGACGAGAAGGGACAACGTAGAACACGTCTCTGTCCTGGCGCATTTTCGTGTGCGATACTTCCCTCCGGGTCTTCGGGCCTTGCGAAGCTCTGTGTACTGCGAGCGCTGCTACTCGCAGCTGGGAAGGACCGTGGAGCTAGCGGCGAATTCGGAGAGCTCTTCGCTGCACTGCGCCGCTCGCAAGCGGCTTCGTTCTTCGCCTTCTGCCGTCCGGCGAGAGCTGAACTCCAGCGGTCAGTTGCAGCTCTGCCCAACAGCGTGTTCTCAGTTCTGCGGGCAAGCACGCCCTCTTGCCTTGGCCCCGAGTGCAAAGTCCCGAGCGAGCACTCGACTCAGTGCAATGCACCCGGAAGGACGCTCTCGCTCGTCTTTCAAGGAGCGATTACCTACAGCAGAAGCAGCAGAGGCACAAACTGCATGACGAGAAGGGACAACGTAGAACACGTCTCTGTCCTGGCGCATTTTCGTGTGCGATACTTCCCTCCGGGTCTTCGGGCCTTGCGACGCTCTGCGTACTGCGAGCCCTGCTACTCGCAGCTGAGAAGGACCGTGGAGCTAGCGGCGAATTCGGAGAGCTCTTCGCTGCACTGCGCCGCTCGCAAGCGGCTTCGTTCTTCGCCTTCTGCCGTCCGGCGAGAGCTGAACTCCAGCGGTCAGTTGCAGCTCTGCCCAACAGCGTGTTCTCAGTTCTGCGGGCAAGCACGCCCTCTTGCCTTGGCCCCGAGTGCAAAGTCCCGAGCGAGCACTCGACTCAGTGCAATGCACCCGGAAGGACGCTCTCGCTCGCCTTTCAAGGAGCGATTACCTACAGCAGAAGCAGCAGAGGCACAAACTGCATGACGAGAAGGGACAACGTAGAACACGTCTCTGTCCTGGCGCATTTTCGTGTGCGATACTTCCCTCCGGGTCTTCGGGCCTTGCGAAGCTCTGTGTACTGCGAGCGCTGCTACTCGCAGCTGAGAAGGACCGTGGAGCTAGCGGCGAATTCGGAGAGCTCTTCGCTGCACTGCGCCGCTCGCAAGCGGCTTCGTTCTTCGCCTTCTGCCGTCCGGCGAGAGCTGAACTCCAGCGGTCAGTTGCAGCTCTGCCCAACAGCGTGTTCTCAGTTCTGCGGGCAAGCACGCCCTCTTGCCTTGGCCCCGAGTGCAAAGTCCCGAGCGAGCACTCGACTCAGTGCAATGCACCCGGAAGGACGCTCTCGCTCGCCTTTCAAGGAGCGATTACCTACAGCAGAAGCAGCAGAGGCACAAACTGCATGACGAGAAGGGACAACGTAGAACACGTCTCTGTCCTGGCGCATTTTCGTGTGCGATACTTCCCTCCGGGTCTTCGGGCCTTGCGAAGCTCTGTGTACTGCGAGCGCTGCTACACGCAGCTGAGAAGGACCGTGGAGCTAGCGGCGAATTCGGAGAGCTCTTCGCTGCACTGCGCCGCTCGCAAGCGGCTTCGTTCTTCGCCTTCTGCCGTCCGGCGAGAGCTGAACTCCAGCGGTCAGTTGCAGCTCTGCCCAACAGCGTGTTCTCAGTTCTGCGGGCAAGCACGCCCTCTTGCCTTGGCCCCGAGTGCAAAGTCCCGAGCGAGCACTCGACTCAGTGCAATGCACCCGGAAGGACGCTCTCGCTCGCCTTTCAAGGAGCGATTCCTAACAGCAGAAGCAGCAGAGGCACAAACTGCATGACGAGAAGGGACAACGTAGAACACGTCTCTGTCCTGGCGCATTTTCGTGTGCGATACTTCCCTCCGGGTCTTCGGGCCTTGCGAAGCTCTGTGTACTGCGAGCGCTGCTACTCGCAGCTGAGAAGGACCGTGGAGCTAGCGGCGAATTCGGAGAGCTCTTCGCTGCACTGCGCCGCTCGCAAGCGGCTTCGTTCTTCGCCTTCTGCCGTCCGGCGAGAGCTGAACTCCAGCGGTCAGTTGCAGCTCTGCCCAACAGCGTGTTCTCAGTTCTGCGGGCAAGCACGCCCTCTTGCCTTGGCCCCGAGTGCAAAGTCCCGAGCGAGCACTCGACTCAGTGCAATGCACCCGGAAGGACGCTCTCGCTCGCCTTTCAAGGAGCGATTCCTAACAGCAGAAGCAGCAGAGGCACAAACTGCATGACGAGAAGGGACAACGTAGAACACGTCTCTGTCCTGGCGCATTTTCGTGTGCGATACTTCCCTCCGGGTCTTCGGGCCTTGCGAAGCTCTGTGTACTGCGAGCGCTGCTACTCGCAGCTGAGAAGGACCGTGGAGCTAGCGGCGAATTCGGAGAGCTCTTCGCTGCACTGCGCCGCTCGCAAGCGGCTTCGTTCTTCGCCTTCTGCCGTCCGGCGAGAGCTGAACTCCAGCGGTCAGTTGCAGCTCTGCCCAACAGCGTGTTCTCAGTTCTGCGGGCAAGCACGCCCTCTTGCCTTGGCCCCGAGAGCAAAGTCCCGAGCGAGCACTCGACTCAGTGCAATGCACCCGGAAGGACGCTCTCGCTCGTCTTTCAAGGAGCGATTCCTAACAGCAGAAGCAGCAGAGGCACAAACTGCATGACGAGAAGGGACAACGTAGAACACGTCTCTGTCCTGGCACATTTTCGTGTGCGATACTTCCCTCCGGCTCTTCGGGCCTTGCGAAGCTCTGTGTACTGCGAGCGCTGCTACTCGCAGCTGAGAAGGACCGTGGAGCTAGCGGCGAATTCGGAGAGCTCTTCGCTGCACTGCGCCGCTCGCAAGCGGCTTCGTTCTTCGCCTTCTGCCGTCCGGCGAGAGCTGAACTCCAGCGGTCAGTTGCAGCTCTGCCCAACAGCGTGTTCTCAGTTCTGCGGGCAAGCACGCCCTCTTGCCTTGGCCCCGAGAGCAAAGTCCCGAGCGAGCACTCGACTCAGTGCAATGCACCCGGAAGGACGCTCTCGCTCGTCTTTCAAGGAGCGATTCCTAACAGCAGAAGCAGCAGAGGCACAAACTGCATGACGAGAAGGGACAACGTAGAACACGTCTCTGTCCTGGCACATTTCCGTGTGCCATACTTCCCTCCGGGTCTTCGGGCCTTGCGAAGCTCTGTGTACTGCGAGCGCTGCTACTCGCAGCTGAGAAGGACCGTGGAGCTAGCGGCGAATTCGGAGAGCTCTTCGCTGCACTGCGCCGCTCGCAAGCGGCTTCGTTCTTCGCCTTCTGCCGTCCGGCGAGAGCTGAACTCCAGCGGTCAGTTGCAGCTCTGCCCAACAGCGTGTTCTCAGTTCTGCGGGCAAGCACGCCCTCTTGCCTTGGCCCCGAGAGCAAAGTCCCGAGCGAGCACTCGACTCAGTGCAATGCACCCGGAAGGACGCTCTCGCTCGTCTTTCAAGGAGCGATTCCTAACAGCAGAAGCAGCAGAGGCACAAACTGCATGACGAGAAGGGACAACGTAGAACACGTCTCTGTCCTGGCACATTTCCGTGTGCCATACTTCCCTCCGGGTCTTCGGGCCTTGCGAAGCTCTGTGTACTGCGAGCGCTGCTACTCGCAGCTGAGAAGGACCGTGGAGCTAGCGGCGAATTCGGAGAGCTCTTCGCTGCACTGCGCCGCTCGCAAGCGGCTTCGTTCTTCGCCTTCTGCCGTCCGGCGAGAGCTGAACTCCAGCGGTCAGTTGCAGCTCTGCCCAACAGCGTGTTCTCAGTTCTGCGGGCAAGCACGCCCTCTTGCCTTGGCCCCCCCGAGCGAGCACTCGACTCAGTGCAATGCACCCGGAAGGACGCTCTCGCTCGTCTTTCAAGGAGCGATTCCTAACAGCAGAAGCAGCAGAGGCACAAACTGCATGACGAGAAGGGACAACGTAGAACACGTCTCTGTCCTGGCGCATTTTCGTGTGCGATACTTCCCTCCGGGTCTTCGGGCCTTGCGAAGCTCTGTGTACTGCGAGCGCTGCTACTCGCAGCTGGGAAGGACCGTGGAGCTAGCGGCGAATTCGGAGAGCTCTTCGCTGCACTGCGCCGCTCGCAAGCGGCTTCGTTCTTCGCCTTCTGCCGTCCGGCGAGAGCTGAACTCCAGCGGTCAGTTGCAGCTCTGCCCAACAGCGTGTTCTCAGTTCTGCGGGCAAGCACGCCCTCTTGCCTTGGCCCCGAGTGCAAAGTCCCGAGCGAGCACTCGACTCAGTGCAATGCACCCGGAAGGACGCTCTCGCTCGTCTTTCAAGGAGCGATTCCTAACAGCAGAAGCAGCAGAGGCACAAACTGCATGACGAGAAGGGACAACGTAGAACACGTCTCTGTCCTGGCGCATTTTCGTGTGCGATACTTCCCTCCGGGTCTTCGGGCCTTGCGAAGCTCTGTGTACTGCGAGCGCTGCTACTCGCAGCTGAGAAGGACCGTGGAGCTAGCGGCGAATTCGGAGAGCTCTTCGCTGCACTGCGCCGCTCGCAAGCGGCTTCGTTCTTCGCCTTCTGCCGTCCGGCGAGAGCTGAACTCCAGCGGTCAGTTGCAGCTCTGCCCATCAGCGTGTTCTCAGTTCTGCGGGCAAGCACGCCCTCTTGCCTTGGCCCCGAGTGCAAAGTCCCGAGCGAGCACTCGACTCAGTGCAATGCACCCGGAAGGACGCTCTCGCTCGTCTTTCAAGGAGCGATTACCTACAGCAGAAGCAGCAGAGGCACAAACTGCATGACGAGAAGGGACAACGTAGAACACGTCTCTGTCCTGGCGCATTTTCGTGTGCGATACTTCCCTCCGGGTCTTCGGGCCTTGCGAAGCTCTGTGTACTGCGAGCCCTGCTACTCGCAGCTGAGAAGGTCCGTGGAGCTAGCGGCGAATTCGGAGAGCTCTTCGCTGCACTGCGCCGCTCGCAAGCGGCTTCGTTCTTCGCCTTCTGCCGTCCGGCGAGAGCTGAACTCCAGCGGTCAGTTGCAGCTCTGCCCAACAGCGTGTTCTCAGTTCTGCGGGCAAGCACGCCCTCTTGCCTTGGCCCCGAGAGCAAAGTCCCGAGCGAGCACTCGACTCAGTGCAATGCACCCGGAAGGACGCTCTCGCTCGTCTTTCAAGGAGCGATTACCTACAGCAGAAGCAGCAGAGGCACAAACTGCATGACGAGAAGGGACAACGTAGAACACGTCTCTGTCCTGGCGCATTTTCGTGTGCGATACTTCCCTCCGGCTCTTCGGGCCTTGCGAAGCTCTGTGTACTGCGAGCGCTGCTACACGCAGCTGAGAAGGACCGTGGAGCTAGCGGCGAATTCGGAGAGCTCTTCGCTGCACTGCGCCGCTCGCAAGCGGCTTCGTTCTTCGCCTTCTGCCGTCCGGCGAGAGCTGAACTCCAGCGGTCAGTTGCAGCTCTGCCCAACAGCGTGTTCTCAGTTCTGCGGGCAAGCACGCCCTCTTGCCTTGGCCCCGAGTGCAAAGTCCCGAGCGAGCACTCGACTCAGTGCAATGCACCCGGAAGGACGCTCTCGCTCGTCTTTCAAGGAGCGATTACCTACAGCAGAAGCAGCAGAGGCACAAACTGCATGACGAGAAGGGACAACGTAGAACACGTCTCTGTCCTGGCGCATTTTCGTGTGCGATACTTCCCTCCGGGTCTTCGGGCCTTGCGAAGCTCTGTGTACTGCGAGCGCTGCTACTCGCAGCTGAGAAGGACCGTGGAGCTAGCGGCGAATTCGGAGAGCTCTTCGCTGCACTGCGCTGCTCGCAAGCGGCTTCGTTCTTCGCCTTCTGCCGTCCGGCGAGAGCTGAACTCCAGCGGTCAGTTGCAGCTCTGCCCAACAGCGTGTTCTCAGTTCTGCGGGCAAGCACGCCCTCTTGCCTTGGCCCCGAGTGCAAAGCCCCGAGCGAGCACTCGACTCAGTGCAATGCACCCGGAAGGACGCTCTCGCTCGTCTTTCAAGGAGCGATTACCTACAGCAGAAGCAGCAGAGGCACAAACTGCATGACGAGAAGGGACAACGTAGAACACGTCTCTGTCCTGGCGCATTTTCGTGTGCGATACTTCCCTCCGGGTCTTCGGGCCTTGCGAAGCTCTGTGTACTGCGAGCGCTGCTACTCGCAGCTGAGAAGGACCGTGGAGCTAGCGGCGAATTCGGAGAGCTCTTCGCTGCACTGCGCCGCTCGCAAGCGGCTTCGTTCTTCGCCTTCTGCCGTCCGGCGAGAGCTGAACTCCAGCGGTCAGTTGCAGCTCTGCCCAACAGCGTGTTCTCAGTTCTGCGGGCAAGCACGCCCTCTTGCCTTGGCCCCGAGAGCAAAGCCCCGAGCGAGCACTCGACTCAGTGCAATGCACCCGGAAGGACGCTCTCGCTCGTCTTTCAAGGAGCGATTCCTAACAGCAGAAGCAGCAGAGGCACAAACTGCATGACGAGAAGGGACAACGTAGAACACGTCTCTGTCCTGGCGCATTTTCGTGTGCGATACTTCCCTCCGGGTCTTCGGGCCTTGCGAAGCTCTGTGTACTGCGAGCGCTGCTACTCGCAGCTGGGAAGGACCGTGGAGCTAGCGGCGAATTCGGAGAGCTCTTCGCTGCACTGCGCCGCTCGCAAGCGGCTTCGTTCTTCGCCTTCTGCCGTCCGGCGAGAGCTGAACTCCAGCGGTCAGTTGCAGCTCTGCCCAACAGCGTGTTCTCAGTTCTGCGGGCAAGCACGCCCTCTTGCCTTGGCCCCGAGTGCAAAGTCCCGAGCGAGCACTCGACTCAGTGCAATGCACCCGGAAGGACGCTCTCGCTCGTCTTTCAAGGAGCGATTACCTACAGCAGAAGCAGCAGAGGCACAAACTGCATGACGAGAAGGGACAACGTAGAACACGTCTCTGTCCTGGCGCATTTTCGTGTGCGATACTTCCCTCCGGGTCTTCGGGCCTTGCGACGCTCTGCGTACTGCGAGCGCTGCTACTCGCAGCTGAGAAGGACCGTGGAGCTAGCGGCGAATTCGGAGAGCTCTTCGCTGCACTGCGCCGCTCGCAAGCGGCTTCGTTCTTCGCCTTCTGCCGTCCGGCGAGAGCTGAACTCCAGCGGTCAGTTGCAGCTCTGCCCAACAGCGTGTTCTCAGTTCTGCGGGCAAGCACGCCCTCTTGCCTTGGCCCCGAGTGCAAAGTCCCGAGCGAGCACTCGACTCAGTGCAATGCACCCGGAAGGACGCTCTCGCTCGCCTTTCAAGGAGCGATTACCTACAGCAGAAGCAGCAGAGGCACAAACTGCATGACGAGAAGGGACAACGTAGAACACGTCTCTGTCCTGGCGCATTTTCGTGTGCGATACTTCCCTCCGGGTCTTCGGGCCTTGCGAAGCTCTGTGTACTGCGAGCGCTGCTACTCGCAGCTGAGAAGGACCGTGGAGCTAGCGGCGAATTCGGAGAGCTCTTCGCTGCACTGCGCCGCTCGCAAGCGGCTTCGTTCTTCGCCTTCTGCCGTCCGGCGAGAGCTGAACTCCAGCGGTCAGTTGCAGCTCTGCCCAACAGCGTGTTCTCAGTTCTGCGGGCAAGCACGCCCTCTTGCCTTGGCCCCGAGTGCAAAGTCCCGAGCGAGCACTCGACTCAGTGCAATGCACCCGGAAGGACGCTCTCGCTCGCCTTTCAAGGAGCGATTACCTACAGCAGAAGCAGCAGAGGCACAAACTGCATGACGAGAAGGGACAACGTAGAACACGTCTCTGTCCTGGCGCATTTTCGTGTGCGATACTTCCCTCCGGGTCTTCGGGCCTTGCGAAGCTCTGTGTACTGCGAGCGCTGCTACACGCAGCTGAGAAGGACCGTGGAGCTAGCGGCGAATTCGGAGAGCTCTTCGCTGCACTGCGCCGCTCGCAAGCGGCTTCGTTCTTCGCCTTCTGCCGTCCGGCGAGAGCTGAACTCCAGCGGTCAGTTGCAGCTCTGCCCAACAGCGTGTTCTCAGTTCTGCGGGCAAGCACGCCCTCTTGCCTTGGCCCCGAGTGCAAAGTCCCGAGCGAGCACTCGACTCAGTGCAATGCACCCGGAAGGACGCTCTCGCTCGCCTTTCAAGGAGCGATTCCTAACAGCAGAAGCAGCAGAGGCACAAACTGCATGACGAGAAGGGACAACGTAGAACACGTCTCTGTCCTGGCGCATTTTCGTGTGCGATACTTCCCTCCGGGTCTTCGGGCCTTGCGAAGCTCTGTGTACTGCGAGCGCTGCTACTCGCAGCTGAGAAGGACCGTGGAGCTAGCGGCGAATTCGGAGAGCTCTTCGCTGCACTGCGCCGCTCGCAAGCGGCTTCGTTCTTCGCCTTCTGCCGTCCGGCGAGAGCTGAACTCCAGCGGTCAGTTGCAGCTCT
This sequence comes from Sturnus vulgaris, assembly GCF_052056855.1. Taxonomy (NCBI): domain Eukaryota; kingdom Metazoa; phylum Chordata; class Aves; order Passeriformes; family Sturnidae; genus Sturnus; species Sturnus vulgaris. The sequence goes on from NW_028276070.1 coordinate 11,745, forward strand.
GCCCAACAGCGTGTTCTCAGTTCTGCGGGCAAGCACGCCCTCTTGCCTTGGCCCCGAGTGCAAAGTCCCGAGCGAGCACTCGACTCAGTGCAATGCACCCGGAAGGACGCTCTCGCTCGCCTTTCAAGGAGCGATTCCTAACAGCAGAAGCAGCAGAGGCACAAACTGCATGACGAGAAGGGACAACGTAGAACACGTCTCTGTCCTGGCGCATTTTCGTGTGCGATACTTCCCTCCGGGTCTTCGGGCCTTGCGAAGCTCTGTGTACTGCGAGCGCTGCTACTCGCAGCTGAGAAGGACCGTGGAGCTAGCGGCGAATTCGGAGAGCTCTTCGCTGCACTGCGCCGCTCGCAAGCGGCTTCGTTCTTCGCCTTCTGCCGTCCGGCGAGAGCTGAACTCCAGCGGTCAGTTGCAGCTCTGCCCAACAGCGTGTTCTCAGTTCTGCGGGCAAGCACGCCCTCTTGCCTTGGCCCCCCCGAGCGAGCACTCGACTCAGTGCAATGCACCCGGAAGGACGCTCTCGCTCGTCTTTCAAGGAGCGATTCCTAACAGCAGAAGCAGCAGAGGCACAAACTGCATGACGAGAAGGGACAACGTAGAACACGTCTCTGTCCTGGCGCATTTTCGTGTGCGATACTTCCCTCCGGGTCTTCGGGCCTTGCGAAGCTCTGTGTACTGCGAGCGCTGCTACTCGCAGCTGAGAAGGACCGTGGAGCTAGCGGCGAATTCGGAGAGCTCTTCGCTGCACTGCGCCGCTCGCAAGCGGCTTCGTTCTTCGCCTTCTGCCGTCCGGCGAGAGCTGAACTCCAGCGGTCAGTTGCAGCTCTGCCCATCAGCGTGTTCTCAGTTCTGCGGGCAAGCACGCCCTCTTGCCTTGGCCCCGAGTGCAAAGTCCCGAGCGAGCACTCGACTCAGTGCAATGCACCCGGAAGGACGCTCTCGCTCGTCTTTCAAGGAGCGATTACCTACAGCAGAAGCAGCAGAGGCACAAACTGCATGACGAGAAGGGACAACGTAGAACACGTCTCTGTCCTGGCGCATTTTCGTGTGCGATACTTCCCTCCGGGTCTTCGGGCCTTGCGAAGCTCTGTGTACTGCGAGCCCTGCTACTCGCAGCTGAGAAGGTCCGTGGAGCTAGCGGCGAATTCGGAGAGCTCTTCGCTGCACTGCGCCGCTCGCAAGCGGCTTCGTTCTTCGCCTTCTGCCGTCCGGCGAGAGCTGAACTCCAGCGGTCAGTTGCAGCTCTGCCCAACAGCGTGTTCTCAGTTCTGCGGGCAAGCACGCCCTCTTGCCTTGGCCCCGAGAGCAAAGTCCCGAGCGAGCACTCGACTCAGTGCAATGCACCCGGAAGGACGCTCTCGCTCGTCTTTCAAGGAGCGATTACCTACAGCAGAAGCAGCAGAGGCACAAACTGCATGACGAGAAGGGACAACGTAGAACACGTCTCTGTCCTGGCGCATTTTCGTGTGCGATACTTCCCTCCGGCTCTTCGGGCCTTGCGAAGCTCTGTGTACTGCGAGCGCTGCTACACGCAGCTGAGAAGGACCGTGGAGCTAGCGGCGAATTCGGAGAGCTCTTCGCTGCACTGCGCCGCTCGCAAGCGGCTTCGTTCTTCGCCTTCTGCCGTCCGGCGAGAGCTGAACTCCAGCGGTCAGTTGCAGCTCTGCCCAACAGCGTGTTCTCAGTTCTGCGGGCAAGCACGCCCTCTTGCCTTGGCCCCGAGTGCAAAGTCCCGAGCGAGCACTCGACTCAGTGCAATGCACCCGGAAGGACGCTCTCGCTCGTCTTTCAAGGAGCGATTACCTACAGCAGAAGCAGCAGAGGCACAAACTGCATGACGAGAAGGGACAACGTAGAACACGTCTCTGTCCTGGCGCATTTTCGTGTGCGATACTTCCCTCCGGGTCTTCGGGCCTTGCGAAGCTCTGTGTACTGCGAGCGCTGCTACTCGCAGCTGAGAAGGACCGTGGAGCTAGCGGCGAATTCGGAGAGCTCTTCGCTGCACTGCGCTGCTCGCAAGCGGCTTCGTTCTTCGCCTTCTGCCGTCCGGCGAGAGCTGAACTCCAGCGGTCAGTTGCAGCTCTGCCCAACAGCGTGTTCTCAGTTCTGCGGGCAAGCACGCCCTCTTGCCTTGGCCCCGAGTGCAAAGCCCCGAGCGAGCACTCGACTCAGTGCAATGCACCCGGAAGGACGCTCTCGCTCGTCTTTCAAGGAGCGATTACCTACAGCAGAAGCAGCAGAGGCACAAACTGCATGACGAGAAGGGACAACGTAGAACACGTCTCTGTCCTGGCGCATTTTCGTGTGCGATACTTCCCTCCGGGTCTTCGGGCCTTGCGAAGCTCTGTGTACTGCGAGCGCTGCTACTCGCAGCTGAGAAGGACCGTGGAGCTAGCGGCGAATTCGGAGAGCTCTTCGCTGCACTGCGCCGCTCGCAAGCGGCTTCGTTCTTCGCCTTCTGCCGTCCGGCGAGAGCTGAACTCCAGCGGTCAGTTGCAGCTCTGCCCAACAGCGTGTTCTCAGTTCTGCGGGCAAGCACGCCCTCTTGCCTTGGCCCCGAGAGCAAAGCCCCGAGCGAGCACTCGACTCAGTGCAATGCACCCGGAAGGACGCTCTCGCTCGTCTTTCAAGGAGCGATTCCTAACAGCAGAAGCAGCAGAGGCACAAACTGCATGACGAGAAGGGACAACGTAGAACACGTCTCTGTCCTGGCGCATTTTCGTGTGCGATACTTCCCTCCGGGTCTTCGGGCCTTGCGAAGCTCTGTGTACTGCGAGCGCTGCTACTCGCAGCTGGAAGGACCGTGGAGCTAGCGGCGAATTCGGAGAGCTCTTCGCTGCACTGCGCCGCTCGCAAGCGGCTTCGTTCTTCGCCTTCTGCCGTCCGGCGAGAGCTGAACTCCAGCGGTCAGTTGCAGCTCTGCCCAACAGCGTGTTCTCAGTTCTGCGGGCAAGCACGCCCTCTTGCCTTGGCCCCGAGTGCAAAGTCCCGAGCGAGCACTCGACTCAGTGCAATGCACCCGGAAGGACGCTCTCGCTCGTCTTTCAAGGAGCGATTACCTACAGCAGAAGCAGCAGAGGCACAAACTGCATGACGAGAAGGGACAACGTAGAACACGTCTCTGTCCTGGCGCATTTTCGTGTGCGATACTTCCCTCCGGGTCTTCGGGCCTTGCGACGCTCTGCGTACTGCGAGCCCTGCTACTCGCAGCTGAGAAGGACCGTGGAGCTAGCGGCGAATTCGGAGAGCTCTTCGCTGCACTGCGCCGCTCGCAAGCGGCTTCGTTCTTCGCCTTCTGCCGTCCGGCGAGAGCTGAACTCCAGCGGTCAGTTGCAGCTCTGCCCAACAGCGTGTTCTCAGTTCTGCGGGCAAGCACGCCCTCTTGCCTTGGCCCCGAGTGCAAAGTCCCGAGCGAGCACTCGACTCAGTGCAATGCACCCGGAAGGACGCTCTCGCTCGCCTTTCAAGGAGCGATTACCTACAGCAGAAGCAGCAGAGGCACAAACTGCATGACGAGAAGGGACAACGTAGAACACGTCTCTGTCCTGGCGCATTTTCGTGTGCGATACTTCCCTCCGGGTCTTCGGGCCTTGCGAAGCTCTGTGTACTGCGAGCGCTGCTACTCGCAGCTGAGAAGGACCGTGGAGCTAGCGGCGAATTCGGAGAGCTCTTCGCTGCACTGCGCCGCTCGCAAGCGGCTTCGTTCTTCGCCTTCTGCCGTCCGGCGAGAGCTGAACTCCAGCGGTCAGTTGCAGCTCTGCCCAACAGCGTGTTCTCAGTTCTGCGGGCAAGCACGCCCTCTTGCCTTGGCCCCGAGTGCAAAGTCCCGAGCGAGCACTCGACTCAGTGCAATGCACCCGGAAGGACGCTCTCGCTCGCCTTTCAAGGAGCGATTACCTACAGCAGAAGCAGCAGAGGCACAAACTGCATGACGAGAAGGGACAACGTAGAACACGTCTCTGTCCTGGCGCATTTTCGTGTGCGATACTTCCCTCCGGGTCTTCGGGCCTTGCGAAGCTCTGTGTACTGCGAGCGCTGCTACACGCAGCTGAGAAGGACCGTGGAGCTAGCGGCGAATTCGGAGAGCTCTTCGCTGCACTGCGCCGCTCGCAAGCGGCTTCGTTCTTCGCCTTCTGCCGTCCGGCGAGAGCTGAACTCCAGCGGTCAGTTGCAGCTCTGCCCAACAGCGTGTTCTCAGTTCTGCGGGCAAGCACGCCCTCTTGCCTTGGCCCCGAGTGCAAAGTCCCGAGCGAGCACTCGACTCAGTGCAATGCACCCGGAAGGACGCTCTCGCTCGCCTTTCAAGGAGCGATTCCTAACAGCAGAAGCAGCAGAGGCACAAACTGCATGACGAGAAGGGACAACGTAGAACACGTCTCTGTCCTGGCGCATTTTCGTGTGCGATACTTCCCTCCGGGTCTTCGGGCCTTGCGAAGCTCTGTGTACTGCGAGCGCTGCTACTCGCAGCTGAGAAGGACCGTGGAGCTAGCGGCGAATTCGGAGAGCTCTTCGCTGCACTGCGCCGCTCGCAAGCGGCTTCGTTCTTCGCCTTCTGCCGTCCGGCGAGAGCTGAACTCCAGCGGTCAGTTGCAGCTCTGCCCAACAGCGTGTTCTCAGTTCTGCGGGCAAGCACGCCCTCTTGCCTTGGCCCCGAGTGCAAAGTCCCGAGCGAGCACTCGACTCAGTGCAATGCACCCGGAAGGACGCTCTCGCTCGCCTTTCAAGGAGCGATTCCTAACAGCAGAAGCAGCAGAGGCACAAACTGCATGACGAGAAGGGACAACGTAGAACACGTCTCTGTCCTGGCGCATTTTCGTGTGCGATACTTCCCTCCGGGTCTTCGGGCCTTGCGAAGCTCTGTGTACTGCGAGCGCTGCTACTCGCAGCTGAGAAGGACCGTGGAGCTAGCGGCGAATTCGGAGAGCTCTTCGCTGCACTGCGCCGCTCGCAAGCGGCTTCGTTCTTCGCCTTCTGCCGTCCGGCGAGAGCTGAACTCCAGCGGTCAGTTGCAGCTCTGCCCAACAGCGTGTTCTCAGTTCTGCGGGCAAGCACGCCCTCTTGCCTTGGCCCCGAGAGCAAAGTCCCGAGCGAGCACTCGACTCAGTGCAATGCACCCGGAAGGACGCTCTCGCTCGTCTTTCAAGGAGCGATTACCTACAGCAGAAGCAGCAGAGGCACAAACTGCATGACGAGAAGGGACAACGTAGAACACGTCTCTGTCCTGGCGCATTTTCGTGTGCGATACTTCCCTCCGGGTCTTCGGGCCTTGCGAAGCTCTGTGTACTGCGAGCGCTGCTACTCGCAGCTGAGAAGGACCGTGGAGCTAGCGGCGAATTCGGAGAGCTCTTCGCTGCACTGCGCCGCTCGCAAGCGGCTTCGTTCTTCGCCTTCTGCCGTCCGGCGAGAGCTGAACTCCAGCGGTCAGTTGCAGCTCTGCCCAACAGCGTGTTCTCAGTTCTGCGGGCAAGCACGCCCTCTTGCCTTGGCCCCGAGAGCAAAGTCCCGAGCGAGCACTCGACTCAGTGCAATGCACCCGGAAGGACGCTCTCGCTCGTCTTTCAAGGAGCGATTCCTAACAGCAGAAGCAGCAGAGGCACAAACTGCATGACGAGAAGGGACAACGTAGAACACGTCTCTGTCCTGGCACATTTCCGTGTGCCATACTTCCCTCCGGGTCTTCGGGCCTTGCGAAGCTCTGTGTACTGCGAGCGCTGCTACTCGCAGCTGAGAAGGACCGTGGAGCTAGCGGCGAATTCGGAGAGCTCTTCGCTGCACTGCGCCGCTCGCAAGCGGCTTCGTTCTTCGCCTTCTGCCGTCCGGCGAGAGCTGAACTCCAGCGGTCAGTTGCAGCTCTGCCCAACAGCGTGTTCTCAGTTCTGCGGGCAAGCACGCCCTCTTGCCTTGGCCCCGAGAGCAAAGTCCCGAGCGAGCACTCGACTCAGTGCAATGCACCCGGAAGGACGCTCTCGCTCGTCTTTCAAGGAGCGATTCCTAACAGCAGAAGCAGCAGAGGCACAAACTGCATGACGAGAAGGGACAACGTAGAACACGTCTCTGTCCTGGCACATTTTCGTGTGCGATACTTCCCTCCGGCTCTTCGGGCCTTGCGAAGCTCTGTGTACTGCGAGCGCTGCTACTCGCAGCTGAGAAGGACCGTGGAGCTAGCGGCGAATTCGGAGAGCTCTTCGCTGCACTGCGCCGCTCGCAAGCGGCTTCGTTCTTCGCCTTCTGCCGTCCGGCGAGAGCTGAACTCCAGCGGTCAGTTGCAGCTCTGCCCAACAGCGTGTTCTCAGTTCTGCGGGCAAGCACGCCCTCTTGCCTTGGCCCCGAGAGCAAAGTCCCGAGCGAGCACTCGACTCAGTGCAATGCACCCGGAAGGACGCTCTCGCTCGTCTTTCAAGGAGCGATTCCTAACAGCAGAAGCAGCAGAGGCACAAACTGCATGACGAGAAGGGACAACGTAGAACACGTCTCTGTCCTGGCACATTTCCGTGTGCCATACTTCCCTCCGGGTCTTCGGGCCTTGCGAAGCTCTGTGTACTGCGAGCGCTGCTACTCGCAGCTGAGAAGGACCGTGGAGCTAGCGGCGAATTCGGAGAGCTCTTCGCTGCACTGCGCCGCTCGCAAGCGGCTTCGTTCTTCGCCTTCTGCCGTCCGGCGAGAGCTGAACTCCAGCGGTCAGTTGCAGCTCTGCCCAACAGCGTGTTCTCAGTTCTGCGGGCAAGCACGCCCTCTTGCCTTGGCCCCGAGAGCAAAGTCCCGAGCGAGCACTCGACTCAGTGCAATGCACCCGGAAGGACGCTCTCGCTCGTCTTTCAAGGAGCGATTCCTAACAGCAGAAGCAGCAGAGGCACAAACTGCATGACGAGAAGGGACAACGTAGAACACGTCTCTGTCCTGGCACATTTCCGTGTGCCATACTTCCCTCCGGGTCTTCGGGCCTTGCGAAGCTCTGTGTACTGCGAGCGCTGCTACTCGCAGCTGAGAAGGACCGTGGAGCTAGCGGCGAATTCGGAGAGCTCTTCGCTGCACTGCGCCGCTCGCAAGCGGCTTCGTTCTTCGCCTTCTGCCGTCCGGCGAGAGCTGAACTCCAGCGGTCAGTTGCAGCTCTGCCCAACAGCGTGTTCTCAGTTCTGCGGGCAAGCACGCCCTCTTGCCTTGGCCCCCCCGAGCGAGCACTCGACTCAGTGCAATGCACCCGGAAGGACGCTCTCGCTCGTCTTTCAAGGAGCGATTCCTAACAGCAGAAGCAGCAGAGGCACAAACTGCATGACGAGAAGGGACAACGTAGAACACGTCTCTGTCCTGGCGCATTTTCGTGTGCGATACTTCCCTCCGGGTCTTCGGGCCTTGCGAAGCTCTGTGTACTGCGAGCGCTGCTACTCGCAGCTGGGAAGGACCGTGGAGCTAGCGGCGAATTCGGAGAGCTCTTCGCTGCACTGCGCCGCTCGCAAGCGGCTTCGTTCTTCGCCTTCTGCCGTCCGGCGAGAGCTGAACTCCAGCGGTCAGTTGCAGCTCTGCCCAACAGCGTGTTCTCAGTTCTGCGGGCAAGCACGCCCTCTTGCCTTGGCCCCGAGTGCAAAGTCCCGAGCGAGCACTCGACTCAGTGCAATGCACCCGGAAGGACGCTCTCGCTCGTCTTTCAAGGAGCGATTCCTAACAGCAGAAGCAGCAGAGGCACAAACTGCATGACGAGAAGGGACAACGTAGAACACGTCTCTGTCCTGGCGCATTTTCGTGTGCGATACTTCCCTCCGGGTCTTCGGGCCTTGCGAAGCTCTGTGTACTGCGAGCGCTGCTACTCGCAGCTGAGAAGGACCGTGGAGCTAGCGGCGAATTCGGAGAGCTCTTCGCTGCACTGCGCCGCTCGCAAGCGGCTTCGTTCTTCGCCTTCTGCCGTCCGGCGAGAGCTGAACTCCAGCGGTCAGTTGCAGCTCTGCCCATCAGCGTGTTCTCAGTTCTGCGGGCAAGCACGCCCTCTTGCCTTGGCCCCGAGTGCAAAGTCCCGAGCGAGCACTCGACTCAGTGCAATGCACCCGGAAGGACGCTCTCGCTCGTCTTTCAAGGAGCGATTACCTACAGCAGAAGCAGCAGAGGCACAAACTGCATGACGAGAAGGGACAACGTAGAACACGTCTCTGTCCTGGCGCATTTTCGTGTGCGATACTTCCCTCCGGGTCTTCGGGCCTTGCGAAGCTCTGTGTACTGCGAGCCCTGCTACTCGCAGCTGAGAAGGTCCGTGGAGCTAGCGGCGAATTCGGAGAGCTCTTCGCTGCACTGCGCCGCTCGCAAGCGGCTTCGTTCTTCGCCTTCTGCCGTCCGGCGAGAGCTGAACTCCAGCGGTCAGTTGCAGCTCTGCCCAACAGCGTGTTCTCAGTTCTGCGGGCAAGCACGCCCTCTTGCCTTGGCCCCGAGAGCAAAGTCCCGAGCGAGCACTCGACTCAGTGCAATGCACCCGGAAGGACGCTCTCGCTCGTCTTTCAAGGAGCGATTACCTACAGCAGAAGCAGCAGAGGCACAAACTGCATGACGAGAAGGGACAACGTAGAACACGTCTCTGTCCTGGCGCATTTTCGTGTGCGATACTTCCCTCCGGCTCTTCGGGCCTTGCGAAGCTCTGTGTACTGCGAGCGCTGCTACACGCAGCTGAGAAGGACCGTGGAGCTAGCGGCGAATTCGGAGAGCTCTTCGCTGCACTGCGCCGCTCGCAAGCGGCTTCGTTCTTCGCCTTCTGCCGTCCGGCGAGAGCTGAACTCCAGCGGTCAGTTGCAGCTCTGCCCAACAGCGTGTTCTCAGTTCTGCGGGCAAGCACGCCCTCTTGCCTTGGCCCCGAGTGCAAAGTCCCGAGCGAGCACTCGACTCAGTGCAATGCACCCGGAAGGACGCTCTCGCTCGTCTTTCAAGGAGCGATTACCTACAGCAGAAGCAGCAGAGGCACAAACTGCATGACGAGAAGGGACAACGTAGAACACGTCTCTGTCCTGGCGCATTTTCGTGTGCGATACTTCCCTCCGGGTCTTCGGGCCTTGCGAAGCTCTGTGTACTGCGAGCGCTGCTACTCGCAGCTGAGAAGGACCGTGGAGCTAGCGGCGAATTCGGAGAGCTCTTCGCTGCACTGCGCTGCTCGCAAGCGGCTTCGTTCTTCGCCTTCTGCCGTCCGGCGAGAGCTGAACTCCAGCGGTCAGTTGCAGCTCTGCCCAACAGCGTGTTCTCAGTTCTGCGGGCAAGCACGCCCTCTTGCCTTGGCCCCGAGTGCAAAGCCCCGAGCGAGCACTCGACTCAGTGCAATGCACCCGGAAGGACGCTCTCGCTCGTCTTTCAAGGAGCGATTACCTACAGCAGAAGCAGCAGAGGCACAAACTGCATGACGAGAAGGGACAACGTAGAACACGTCTCTGTCCTGGCGCATTTTCGTGTGCGATACTTCCCTCCGGGTCTTCGGGCCTTGCGAAGCTCTGTGTACTGCGAGCGCTGCTACTCGCAGCTGAGAAGGACCGTGGAGCTAGCGGCGAATTCGGAGAGCTCTTCGCTGCACTGCGCCGCTCGCAAGCGGCTTCGTTCTTCGCCTTCTGCCGTCCGGCGAGAGCTGAACTCCAGCGGTCAGTTGCAGCTCTGCCCAACAGCGTGTTCTCAGTTCTGCGGGCAAGCACGCCCTCTTGCCTTGGCCCCGAGAGCAAAGCCCCGAGCGAGCACTCGACTCAGTGCAATGCACCCGGAAGGACGCTCTCGCTCGTCTTTCAAGGAGCGATTCCTAACAGCAGAAGCAGCAGAGGCACAAACTGCATGACGAGAAGGGACAACGTAGAACACGTCTCTGTCCTGGCGCATTTTCGTGTGCGATACTTCCCTCCGGGTCTTCGGGCCTTGCGAAGCTCTGTGTACTGCGAGCGCTGCTACTCGCAGCTGGGAAGGACCGTGGAGCTAGCGGCGAATTCGGAGAGCTCTTCGCTGCACTGCGCCGCTCGCAAGCGGCTTCGTTCTTCGCCTTCTGCCGTCCGGCGAGAGCTGAACTCCAGCGGTCAGTTGCAGCTCTGCCCAACAGCGTGTTCTCAGTTCTGCGGGCAAGCACGCCCTCTTGCCTTGGCCCCGAGTGCAAAGTCCCGAGCGAGCACTCGACTCAGTGCAATGCACCCGGAAGGACGCTCTCGCTCGTCTTTCAAGGAGCGATTACCTACAGCAGAAGCAGCAGAGGCACAAACTGCATGACGAGAAGGGACAACGTAGAACACGTCTCTGTCCTGGCGCATTTTCGTGTGCGATACTTCCCTCCGGGTCTTCGGGCCTTGCGACGCTCTGCGTACTGCGAGCGCTGCTACTCGCAGCTGAGAAGGACCGTGGAGCTAGCGGCGAATTCGGAGAGCTCTTCGCTGCACTGCGCCGCTCGCAAGCGGCTTCGTTCTTCGCCTTCTGCCGTCCGGCGAGAGCTGAACTCCAGCGGTCAGTTGCAGCTCTGCCCAACAGCGTGTTCTCAGTTCTGCGGGCAAGCACGCCCTCTTGCCTTGGCCCCGAGTGCAAAGTCCCGAGCGAGCACTCGACTCAGTGCAATGCACCCGGAAGGACGCTCTCGCTCGCCTTTCAAGGAGCGATTACCTACAGCAGAAGCAGCAGAGGCACAAACTGCATGACGAGAAGGGACAACGTAGAACACGTCTCTGTCCTGGCGCATTTTCGTGTGCGATACTTCCCTCCGGGTCTTCGGGCCTTGCGAAGCTCTGTGTACTGCGAGCGCTGCTACTCGCAGCTGAGAAGGACCGTGGAGCTAGCGGCGAATTCGGAGAGCTCTTCGCTGCACTGCGCCGCTCGCAAGCGGCTTCGTTCTTCGCCTTCTGCCGTCCGGCGAGAGCTGAACTCCAGCGGTCAGTTGCAGCTCTGCCCAACAGCGTGTTCTCAGTTCTGCGGGCAAGCACGCCCTCTTGCCTTGGCCCCGAGTGCAAAGTCCCGAGCGAGCACTCGACTCAGTGCAATGCACCCGGAAGGACGCTCTCGCTCGCCTTTCAAGGAGCGATTACCTACAGCAGAAGCAGCAGAGGCACAAACTGCATGACGAGAAGGGACAACGTAGAACACGTCTCTGTCCTGGCGCATTTTCGTGTGCGATACTTCCCTCCGGGTCTTCGGGCCTTGCGAAGCTCTGTGTACTGCGAGCGCTGCTACACGCAGCTGAGAAGGACCGTGGAGCTAGCGGCGAATTCGGAGAGCTCTTCGCTGCACTGCGCCGCTCGCAAGCGGCTTCGTTCTTCGCCTTCTGCCGTCCGGCGAGAGCTGAACTCCAGCGGTCAGTTGCAGCTCTGCCCAACAGCGTGTTCTCAGTTCTGCGGGCAAGCACGCCCTCTTGCCTTGGCCCCGAGTGCAAAGTCCCGAGCGAGCACTCGACTCAGTGCAATGCACCCGGAAGGACGCTCTCGCTCGCCTTTCAAGGAGCGATTCCTAACAGCAGAAGCAGCAGAGGCACAAACTGCATGACGAGAAGGGACAACGTAGAACACGTCTCTGTCCTGGCGCATTTTCGTGTGCGATACTTCCCTCCGGGTCTTCGGGCCTTGCGAAGCTCTGTGTACTGCGAGCGCTGCTACTCGCAGCTGAGAAGGACCGTGGAGCTAGCGGCGAATTCGGAGAGCTCTTCGCTGCACTGCGCCGCTCGCAAGCGGCTTCGTTCTTCGCCTTCTGCCGTCCGGCGAGAGCTGAACTCCAGCGGTCAGTTGCAGCTCTGCCCAACAGCGTGTTCTCAGTTCTGCGGGCAAGCACGCCCTCTTGCCTTGGCCCCGAGTGCAAAGTCCCGAGCGAGCACTCGACTCAGTGCAATGCACCCGGAAGGACGCTCTCGCTCGCCTTTCAAGGAGCGATTCCTAACAGCAGAAGCAGCAGAGGCACAAACTGCATGACGAGAAGGGACAACGTAGAACACGTCTCTGTCCTGGCGCATTTTCGTGTGCGATACTTCCCTCCGGGTCTTCGGGCCTTGCGAAGCTCTGTGTACTGCGAGCGCTGCTACTCGCAGCTGAGAAGGACCGTGGAGCTAGCGGCGAATTCGGAGAGCTCTTCGCTGCACTGCGCCGCTCGCAAGCGGCTTCGTTCTTCGCCTTCTGCCGTCCGGCGAGAGCTGAACTCCAGCGGTCAGTTGCAGCTCTGCCCAACAGCGTGTTCTCAGTTCTGCGGGCAAGCACGCCCTCTTGCCTTGGCCCCGAGAGCAAAGTCCCGAGCGAGCACTCGACTCAGTGCAATGCACCCGGAAGGACGCTCTCGCTCGTCTTTCAAGGAGCGATTACCTACAGCAGAAGCAGCAGAGGCACAAACTGCATGACGAGAAGGGACAACGTAGAACACGTCTCTGTCCTGGCGCATTTTCGTGTGCGATACTTCCCTCCGGGTCTTCGGGCCTTGCGAAGCTCTGTGTACTGCGAGCGCTGCTACTCGCAGCTGAGAAGGACCGTGGAGCTAGCGGCGAATTCGGAGAGCTCTTCGCTGCACTGCGCCGCTCGCAAGCGGCTTCGTTCTTCGCCTTCTGCCGTCCGGCGAGAGCTGAACTCCAGCGGTCAGTTGCAGCTCTGCCCAACAGCGTGTTCTCAGTTCTGCGGGCAAGCACGCCCTCTTGCCTTGGCCCCGAGAGCAAAGTCCCGAGCGAGCACTCGACTCAGTGCAATGCACCCGGAAGGACGCTCTCGCTCGTCTTTCAAGGAGCGATTCCTAACAGCAGAAGCAGCAGAGGCACAAACTGCATGACGAGAAGGGACAACGTAGAACACGTCTCTGTCCTGGCACATTTCCGTGTGCCATACTTCCCTCCGGGTCTTCGGGCCTTGCGAAGCTCTGTGTACTGCGAGCGCTGCTACTCGCAGCTGAGAAGGACCGTGGAGCTAGCGGCGAATTCGGAGAGCTCTTCGCTGCACTGCGCCGCTCGCAAGCGGCTTCGTTCTTCGCCTTCTGCCGTCCGGCGAGAGCTGAACTCCAGCGGTCAGTTGCAGCTCTGCCCAACAGCGTGTTCTCAGTTCTGCGGGCAAGCACGCCCTCTTGCCTTGGCCCCGAGAGCAAAGTCCCGAGCGAGCACTCGACTCAGTGCAATGCACCCGGAAGGACGCTCTCGCTCGTCTTTCAAGGAGCGATTCCTAACAGCAGAAGCAGCAGAGGCACAAACTGCATGACGAGAAGGGACAACGTAGAACACGTCTCTGTCCTGGCACATTTTCGTGTGCGATACTTCCCTCCGGCTCTTCGGGCCTTGCGAAGCTCTGTGTACTGCGAGCGCTGCTACTCGCAGCTGAGAAGGACCGTGGAGCTAGCGGCGAATTCGGAGAGCTCTTCGCTGCACTGCGCCGCTCGCAAGCGGCTTCGTTCTTCGCCTTCTGCCGTCCGGCGAGAGCTGAACTCCAGCGGTCAGTTGCAGCTCTGCCCAACAGCGTGTTCTCAGTTCTGCGGGCAAGCACGCCCTCTTGCCTTGGCCCCGAGAGCAAAGTCCCGAGCGAGCACTCGACTCAGTGCAATGCACCCGGAAGGACGCTCTCGCTCGTCTTTCAAGGAGCGATTCCTAACAGCAGAAGCAGCAGAGGCACAAACTGCATGACGAGAAGGGACAACGTAGAACACGTCTCTGTCCTGGCACATTTCCGTGTGCCATACTTCCCTCCGGGTCTTCGGGCCTTGCGAAGCTCTGTGTACTGCGAGCGCTGCTACTCGCAGCTGAGAAGGACCGTGGAGCTAGCGGCGAATTCGGAGAGCTCTTCGCTGCACTGCGCCGCTCGCAAGCGGCTTCGTTCTTCGCCTTCTGCCGTCCGGCGAGAGCTGAACTCCAGCGGTCAGTTGCAGCTCTGCCCAACAGCGTGTTCTCAGTTCTGCGGGCAAGCACGCCCTCTTGCCTTGGCCCCGAGAGCAAAGTCCCGAGCGAGCACTCGACTCAGTGCAATGCACCCGGAAGGACGCTCTCGCTCGTCTTTCAAGGAGCGATTCCTAACAGCAGAAGCAGCAGAGGCACAAACTGCATGACGAGAAGGGACAACGTAGAACACGTCTCTGTCCTGGCACATTTTCGTGTGCGATACTTCCCTCCGGCTCTTCGGGCCTTGCGAAGCTCTGTGTACTGCGAGCGCTGCTACTCGCAGCTGAGAAGGACCGTGGAGCTAGCGGCGAATTCGGAGAGCTCTTCGCTGCACTGCGCCGCTCGCAAGCGGCTTCGTTCTTCGCCTTCTGCCGTCCGGCGAGAGCTGAACTCCAGCGGTCAGTTGCAGCTCTGCCCAACAGCGTGTTCTCAGTTCTGCGGGCAAGCACGCCCTCTTGCCTTGGCCCCGAGTGCAAAGTCCCGAGCGAGCACTCGACTCAGTGCAATGCACCCGGAAGGACGCTCTCGCTCGCCTTTCAAGGAGCGATTCCTAACAGCAGAAGCAGCAGAGGCACAAACTGCATGACGAGAAGGGACAACGTAGAACACGTCTCTGTCCTGGCGCATTTTCGTGTGCGATACTTCCCTCCGGGTCTTCGGGCCTTGCGAAGCCCTGTGTACTGCGAGCGCTGCTACTCGCAGCTGAGAAGGACCGTGGAGCTAGCGGCGAATTCGGAGAGCTCTTCGCTGCACTGCGCCGCTCGCAAGCGGCTTCGTTCTTCGCCTTCTGCCGTCCGGCGAGAGCTGAACTCCAGCGGTCAGTTGCAGCTCTGCCCAACAGCGTGTTCTCAGTTCTGCGGGCAAGCACGCCCTCTTGCCTTGGCCCCGAGTGCAAAGTCCCGAGCGAGCACTCGACTCAGTGCAATGCACCCGGAAGGACGCTCTCGCTCGTCTTTCAAGGAGCGATTCCTAACAGCAGAAGCAGCAGAGGCACAAACTGCATGACGAGAAGGGACAACGTAGAACACGTCTCTGTCCTGGCGCATTTTCGTGTGCGATACTTCCCTCCGGGTCTTCGGGCCTTGCGAAGCTCTGTGTACTGCGAGCGCTGCTACTCGCAGCTGAGAAGGACCGTGGAGCTAGCGGCGAATTCGGAGAGCTCTTCGCTGCACTGCGCCGCTCGCAAGCGGCTTCGTTCTTCGCCTTCTGCCGTCCGGCGAGAGCTGAACTCCAGCGGTCAGTTGCAGCTCTGCCCAACAGCGTGTTCTCAGTTCTGCGGGCAAGCACGCCCTCTTGCCTTGGCCCCGAGAGCAAAGTCCCGAGCGAGCACTCGACTCAGTGCAATGCACCCGGAAGGACGCTCTCGCTCGTCTTTCAAGGAGCGATTCCTAACAGCAGAAGCAGCAGAGGCACAAACTGCATGACGAGAAGGGACAACGTAGAACACGTCTCTGTCCTGGCACATTTCCGTGTGCCATACTTCCCTCCGGGTCTTCGGGCCTTGCGAAGCTCTGTGTACTGCGAGCGCTGCTACTCGCAGCTGAGAAGGACCGTGGAGCTAGCGGCGAATTCGGAGAGCTCTTCGCTGCACTGCGCCGCTCGCAAGCGGCTTCGTTCTTCGCCTTCTGCCGTCCGGCGAGAGCTGAACTCCAGCGGTCAGTTGCAGCTCTGCCCAACAGCGTGTTCTCAGTTCTGCGGGCAAGCACGCCCTCTTGCCTTGGCCCCGAGAGCAAAGTCCCGAGCGAGCACTCGACTCAGTGCAATGCACCCGGAAGGACGCTCTCGCTCGTCTTTCAAGGAGCGATTCCTAACAGCAGAAGCAGCAGAGGCACAAACTGCATGACGAGAAGGGACAACGTAGAACACGTCTCTGTCCTGGCACATTTCCGTGTGCCATACTTCCCTCCGGGTCTTCGGGCCTTGCGAAGCTCTGTGTACTGCGAGCGCTGCTACTCGCAGCTGAGAAGGACCGTGGAGCTAGCGGCGAATTCGGAGAGCTCTTCGCTGCACTGCGCCGCTCGCAAGCGGCTTCGTTCTTCGCCTTCTGCCGTCCGGCGAGAGCTGAACTCCAGCGGTCAGTTGCAGCTCTGCCCAACAGCGTGTTCTCAGTTCTGCGGGCAAGCACGCCCTCTTGCCTTGGCCCCGAGAGCAAAGTCCCGAGCGAGCACTCGACTCAGTGCAATGCACCCGGAAGGACGCTCTCGCTCGTCTTTCAAGGAGCGATTCCTAACAGCAGAAGCAGCAGAGGCACAAACTGCATGACGAGAAGGGACAACGTAGAACACGTCTCTGTCCTGGCACATTTCCGTGTGCCATACTTCCCTCCGGGTCTTCGGGCCTTGCGAAGCTCTGTGTACTGCGAGCGCTGCTACTCGCAGCTGAGAAGGACCGTGGAGCTAGCGGCGAATTCGGAGAGCTCTTCGCTGCACTGCGCCGCTCGCAAGCGGCTTCGTTCTTCGCCTTCTGCCGTCCGGCGAGAGCTGAACTCCAGCGGTCAGTTGCAGCTCTGCCCAACAGCGTGTTCTCAGTTCTGCGGGCAAGCACGCCCTCTTGCCTTGGCCCCGAGTGCAAAGTCCCGAGCGAGCACTCGACTCAGTGCAATGCACCCGGAAGGACGCTCTCGCTCGCCTTTCAAGGAGCGATTCCTAACAGCAGAAGCAGCAGAGGCACAAACTGCATGACGAGAAGGGACAACGTAGAACACGTCTCTGTCCTGGCGCATTTTCGTGTGCGATACTTCCCTCCGGGTCTTCGGGCCTTGCGAAGCCCTGTGTACTGCGAGCGCTGCTACTCGCAGCTGAGAAGGACCGTGGAGCTAGCGGCGAATTCGGAGAGCTCTTCGCTGCACTGCGCCGCTCGCAAGCGGCTTCGTTCTTCGCCTTCTGCCGTCCGGCGAGAGCTGAACTCCAGCGGTCAGTTGCAGCTCTGCCCAACAGCGTGTTCTCAGTTCTGCGGGCAAGCACGCCCTCTTGCCTTGGCCCCGAGTGCAAAGTCCCGAGCGAGCACTCGACTCAGTGCAATGCACCCGGAAGGACGCTCTCGCTCGTCTTTCAAGGAGCGATTCCTAACAGCAGAAGCAGCAGAGGCACAAACTGCATGACGAGAAGGGACAACGTAGAACACCTCTCTGTCCTGGCACATTTTCGTGTGCGATACTTCCCTCCGGGTCTTCGGGCCTTGCGAAGCCCTGTGTACTGCGAGCGCTGCTACTCGCAGCTGAGAAGGACCGTGGAGCTAGCGGCGAATTCGGAGAGCTCTTCGCTGCACTGCGCCGCTCGCAAGCGGCTTCGTTCTTCGCCTTTTGCCGTCCGGCGAGAGCTGAACTCCAGCGGTCAGTTGCAGCTCTGCCCAACAGCGTGTTCTCAGTTCTGCGGGCAAGCACGCCCTCTTGCCTTGGCCCCGAGTGCAAAGTCCCGAGCGAGCACTCGACTCAGTGCAATGCACCCGGAAGGACGCTCTCGCTCGTCTTTCAAGGAGCGATTCCTAACAGCAGAAGCAGCAGAGGCACAAACTGCATGACGAGAAGGGACAACGTAGAACACGTCTCTGTCCTGGCACATTTCCGTGTGCCATACTTCCCTCCGGGTCTTCGGGCCTTGCGAAGCCCTGTGTACTGCGAGCGCTGCTACTCGCAGCTGAGAAGGACCGTGGAGCTAGCGGCGAATTCGGAGAGCTCTTCGCTGCACTGCGCCGCTCGCAAGCGGCTTCGTTCTTCGCCTTCTGCCGTCCGGCGAGAGCTGAACTCCAGCGGTCAGTTGCAGCTCTGCCCAACAGCGTGTTCTCAGTTCTGCGGGCAAGCACGCCCTCTTGCCTTGGCCCCGAGAGCAAAGTCCCGAGCGAGCACTCGACTCAGTGCAATGCACCCGGAAGGACGCTCTCGCTCGTCTTTCAAGGAGCGATTACCTACAGCAAAAGCAGCAGAGGCACAAACTGCATGACGAGAAGGGACAACGTAGAACACGTCTCTGTCCTGGCACATTTTCGTGTGCGATACTTCCCTCCGGGTCTTCGGGCCTTGCGAAGCTCTGTGTACTGCGAGCGCTGCTACTCGCAGCTGAGAAGGACCGTGGAGCTAGCGGCGAATTCGGAGAGCTCTTCGCTGCACTGCGCCGCTCGCAAGCGGCTTCGTTCTTCGCCTTCTGCCGTCCGGCGAGAGCTGAACTCCAGCGGTCAGTTGCAGCTCTGCCCAACAGCGTGTTCTCAGTTCTGCGGGCAAGCACGCCCTCTTGCCTTGGCCCCGAGAGCAAAGTCCCGAGCGAGCACTCGACTCAGTGCAATGCACCCGGAAGGACGCTCTCGCTCGCCTTTCAAGGAGCGATTCCTAACAGCAGAAGCAGCAGAGGCACAAACTGCATGACGAGAAGGGACAACGTAGAACACGTCTCTGTCCTGGCACATTTCCGTGTGCCATACTTCCCTCCGGGTCTTCGGGCCTTGCGAAGCTCTGTGTACTGCGAGCGCTGCTACTCGCAGCTGAGAAGGA
The DNA here is from genome assembly GCF_052056855.1 of Sturnus vulgaris. NCBI lineage: Eukaryota > Metazoa > Chordata > Aves > Passeriformes > Sturnidae > Sturnus > Sturnus vulgaris. Next base: position 30,038 of record NW_028276070.1, read on the forward strand.
CCGTGGAGCTAGCGGCGAATTCGGAGAGCTCTTCGCTGCACTGCGCCGCTCGCAAGCGGCTTCGTTCTTCGCCTTCTGCCGTCCGGCGAGAGCTGAACTCCAGCGGTCAGTTGCAGCTCTGCCCAACAGCGTGTTCTCAGTTCTGCGGGCAAGCACGCCCTCTTGCCTTGGCCCCGAGAGCAAAGCCCCGAGCGAGCACTCGACTCAGTGCAATGCACCCGGAAGGACGCTGTCGCTCGCCTTTCAAGGAGCGATTCCTAACAGCAGAAGCAGCAGAGGCACAAACTGCATGACGAGAAGGGACAACGTAGAACACGTCTCTGTCCTGGCACATTTCCGTGTGCCATACTTCCCTCCGGGTCTTCGGGCCTTGCGAAGCTCTGTGTACTGCGAGCGCTGCTACTCGCAGCTGAGAAGGACCGTGGAGCTAGCGGCGAATTCGGAGAGCTCTTCGCTGCACTGCGCCGCTCGCAAGCGGCTTCGTTCTTCGCCTTCTGCCGTCCGGCGAGAGCTGAACTCCAGCGGTCAGTTGCAGCTCTGCCCAACAGCGTGTTCTCAGTTCTGCGGGCAAGCACGCCCTCTTGCCTTGGCCCCGAGAGCAAAGCCCCGAGCGAGCACTCGACTCAGTGCAATGCACCCGGAAAGACGCTGTTGCTCGCCTTTCAAGGAGCGATTCCTAACAGCAGAAGCAGCAGAGGCACAAACTGCATGACGAGAAGGGACAACGTAGAACACGTCTCTGTCCTGGTACATTTTCCTGTGCGAAACTTCCCTCCGGGTCTTCGGTCCTTGCGAAGCTCTATGTACTGTGAGCGCTGCTACTTGCAGCTGAGAAAGACCGTGGAGCTAGCGGCGAATTCGGAGAGCGCTGAGCACGTAGTCAAGAAGCGAGACGTGGCCCTGCAACGCGGTGCTAATAGCAGCTTCCTCGCGGCCGGGGCGAGCTCCGGCCACAAGACATTCTCGTCCTGGCAACGGATCTCTGTGAAGGGCGTAGGCGAAAAGCTTTCGTTTTCCATTCGAACTGCGAGAGAGGCAGACTGTTGCACGGAGCTCTGAGAACAAAGGTGCACGCCCTAGGCGGGCTTGGGCAGAAGCAGCGTTCTCTAGCTCTTGGCTGCCGGCGCACTTGTGGTTGTGTGGCGCCCTTGCAGTGGCTTCTGGCCGCCGGCAAGTGAAAGCGGCTCCACGCTTGGGCGAGGGCGGTGAACGAAGCGGCACTAGTCCCGTGCTTGTGTGCACCACGTTACAGGCTACTAGGAGAGGAAGGTGGTTGACTCTCGCTTGCCTTCCCAAGTGCCCTTAGCAGTCGGAAGGAGCAAGCTGAAGCACTGCTGCTTGTGCTGCTCCTTGGTTCCCTTGCAGCCCGCTGTGAAAGCATTGGCGGTCGCTTCTAGGCGCCGAGTTGCACACAGCACCACTGTAAGTGCCGCGGAGAAGGGAAATCCAGAGTGCAGCGAGGAGCTGGACGTGGCTTACGTGCAGTAAGGAGAAGGTGAACCTAGGCACTGCCTCTTCAATCTGGCCGCCTCTGCTCTGGTAGCAACTTTTGCAAGTCGGCAGAGGGAGCTGCGAGTATGTAGAACGGAGGGCAGCGAGACGCCGTGTGTTATGCGCCCTTTCAGGGCTGCTGCCAGGGTGCCACTTTAAGAACGCCTTCTTCTTCCTCGCGTCCTTCCTCCACTATAGTCTCCTGGATTCACCTGAGACTCTTCCTAGGCATCTCCCTGATCCTTTTTGCAATGAGTCTCACATCATTCTCCTGAAGAAACTGTCTGCTTATGGTTTGCATGGGTGGGCTGTTTGCTGGGTGACAAACTGGGTGATGGCCAGGCCCACAGAGTGGTGGGAAATAGAGTTCATCCAGCTGGTCCCCAAGGCTCGGTCTTGGGCCCAGTCCTGTTTAATATCTTGCTCAGTGTTCTGGACAAGGGGATAGAGTACACGCCCAGGAAGTTCACAGATGATGCAAAGTTGGCTGGTAGTGTTTTTTTCTTCTGGAGGACAGCAGGCTCTGCTTCTTCTTCCTCCTGTTCTGAGGTCGCTGCTCCCTCTTCATCCCTCATTAAGTGTGCTGATTTTGTCACTTGGATGAGAAAACAAACAATTTTAGCAACAATACTAGTGGCAGGGTACAAGAAAGGAAGAGTTCACACGAATCCCCCCCCCCCCGCCCAACAACAGAAAATACCTGATGGCTCCTCTGCCCAGCTTACTGACTACACCGGAACCCATTGTCCCCCAAAGATACTCCCTTCTCCCTGCCCCCAGCCATGATGTGAGATGGAATAGAATAACTAAGATTAAGATTCTCCCTATGGAACTCCATCATACTTCGATTCTGGGAAAAAAAATTTCTTGAAGTTCTATCATTTCAGATCATTTGAATTTGAATTTGCATACTAAAAAGTCTAGCCAGAAACTCATGACAATATTAATAGCCCATTCTAGAATGTCCGAGATGATAGACACTTCTTTCAAGAGAATGTGATACCTCACGTGACTTCTCCAGAATTTAAATGAACAGCGGGAGTAGTCTACAAGATTCTTGCTGCCATCTGGATTTCCTGGTATTTGGCTGGTCTATGTAAACCAACCAGCTATTCAGCAGAGGGAATATTAGTGTGATACTTGATGGTATGTGAGATGGAACACAGTAATTTATGGCTTTTTGCATAGTGATGAAGCTGTAAAGAAAGCTCCGTAATGCTCAGACAAGGAGGCTGCTGGACTTCAAGCAGCAAAGGCCCAAAACGAACCAGTGAAAAGGTGTCATTGAAAAAAAAAAAAAAGCCAGGTGGGGAGCAAAGTGATACTTAAGGGCAGTTTACTGAAAGAGGGAATCTAGTGAAAAAAAAAGTCCAAGAGTGAAGGAATAACAGAGAAAATGAAACTAAGGAAGGAAATCAATCTCAGCTAATCATTTCAGAAGCTAACAAGTTGTCATTGCAATGATGCATAAAGTGAGAAAAAATAAATATGTCTGCGCCAAAATCTGAAATATGAACTTTATTGCATTCTGTCTTCCACGGAATCATACAACAGTCTGTGATTAAAGATCATGTAGTCCAACTTCCTTGCCAGGTAGATCTTACAGTAGATCAAATTGCTCAAGACTAGCCAAACTGATAAGGAGCACTCTCAATGATGGGGCATCCACAACTTCTCTGGAACACCCGTTTGAGTGTCTCACCAGCTTCATTGTAGAAAAGTTTTTCCTTTTAGCCAATCTAAACCTAGTCTCAGTTTGAAAGCATGGCCCCTTATCCTGTCTCTGCAAACTTTCCTAAAAAGTCTTTCTCCATTTGTCTTATACCCTCTTTACATATTCAAAGGCCACAATACTGTCTCTCCAGAAACCTCTCTTCTCCAGGCTAAAAGATCCTACTTTTCACAAGAACCAGGTCATAAACTGAGATGGAAGACATCTCAGGAGATCAGATCATCCAACAGCTCAGCGTAAGAATAGCTCTGAAGTCAGATCAACTAGCTTAGGGCTGTGTCTGTTTGAATTTTGAAAATTAGCAGGACTTGAAATGCTTCAAGGAAGAGAACTCGGGGTGGCTCCAGAAACAGCCTGAGAAACTCGAGCAAACTCGAAACCTCAGAAACTACCACTGCTTTCTCTCCCTCAGCCCAAGCAGTCCCAAAGAAGAAGTGTTCCCAGCAGGCTGGGATAGCACACATATACACTACATATACGTGACAGGCATCGCCAGCAGCCACATCCTGCTCCTTTCTGTGGCTGGCAAGAGTGAGACTGGATGTTTACATGTGGGCAAACTGGGTCCCTCCAGCAGCTCACACACTCAGCCTGCCCAGTGACCCCACTGAATTCCAGTATTAGCAGTGTGCCAAGGCCACAGCACTACTCCGCTTGCTGGCACAGACCATCACACGCCTCCTAAATCAGTCAGGACTCCCCTGGTCCCACAGCCAGCACCCCACTTGCCCTCCGCCAGGCCACTGCCATTGTTCACCAACTTCTCCACTTTGATCTTTGCTGGTGCTCTCAACACTGGCACACCCAGATGTTCTGCAGCTGTTGTCTCCTGGTGGAAAGGACTTGTAAAGCCATGTTTCCTAACAGGACTTCCACAACCTTTCAAAGCAACCTTTACTGGAGTATGAACAATCTCATTCAAATGTCAACATTTCTTTTCCCGTATGTGAAATCAGAATTTCCTTCTTCCGGGCATGCCCAAAACAAGGCACAAACTACATTGTGCCTTCTGTTTCACATGCTGACTCGTTTGTAAACAATGCTAGGAGAATACCTGTTTTGATCCAAGCTAATCTCTGGCCCTTATAGTGCTTTCGGTAGTTAGTTTTGCTTTGTTATTTACTTGATGTCCCATTGAATTGTTGAATCATAAACAGACTACCTGTCTGTATAGCAGCATAGCAGTGATGAATAAATGCAAGAGAAGGAGCAAGGTGATTGTTTGCTAGACTCTTCCTAGAAACTGAGAAATCTGTTACTTAATGCTGACCACAGCAGATGGAGGAAGCATCCTACATGATGTCAAAGCAATGAAGCTGTAATCACTTTTATGATTACAGTCAAGGCACTGCTTTTGCCACCATAAGTGGAGTGCAGGGAATCTTAAAAGACGACACTCTAACTGTTGTCCATGCTCACTGAGAAAATAATGCTTTTACAGCAGAGCAGGTCTCACCGCAGCTAAATCATGGCTTCAACTGTACACCGCCTTCAAAAAGCCCACAAAAACACAAATGAAAGGATTTGGAACTCAAGGGAATCTCGGATTGTGACATCAGCTCACTCTGGATTCTTTCCAAATTCTCAATTCCATTTTCTTCCGAGCCAATTTTCCCACCTAACTTGAGATGTAATTTATGGATTTCCAACACATCTATTTACCTTAGAATTAGATTGCCACTAGCCAAAAAGACAGAAACAAGCAGTTAAGTGAAGACTGAAACCATGGTTGTTTAGAACAGCAAAACTTGGGCGAAACTATTCTTAAGAAAACCAAAACTTTTAGGACTTACCCATGTATTTTTGGAGGTGGAAAAAGTTTTACATCGAAAAGTCCCTAGGGAACTCTCTTCAGTGCCTGGAGAGCCGCTGTCGCTCGCCTTTCATTCGTCACAGCAGAGGCAGCAGAGCACAAGATGGCCGACGAGAAGGGGCAGTGTAGAACTCTCTGTCTGTCTGTGTCTCTACTCAGTGTAGAACGTCTCTATCCTGGCACATTTTCGAGTGCGATACTTCCCTCCGGGTCTTCGGTCCTTGCGAAGCTCTATGTACTGTGAGCGCTGCTACTTGCAGCTGAGAAAGACCGTGGAGCTAGCGGCGAATTCGGAGAGCGCTGAGCACGTAGTCAAGAAGCGAGACGTGTCCCTGCAACGCGGTGCTAATAGCAGCTTCCTCGCGGCGGGGGCGAGCTCCGGCCACAAGGCATTCTCGTCCTGGCAACGGATCTCTGTGACGGGCGTAGGCGAAAAGCTTTCGTTTTCCATTCGAACTGCGAGAGAGGCAGACTGTTGCACGGAGCTCTGAGAACAAAGGTGCACGCCCTAGGCGGGCTTGGGCAGAAGCAGCGTTCTCTAGCTCTTGGCTGCCGGCGCACTTGTGGTTGTGTGGCGCCCTTGCAGCGGCTTCTGGCCGCCGGCAAGTGAAAGCGGCTCCACGCTTGGGCGAGGGCGGTGAACGAAGCGGCACTAGTCCCGTGCTTGTGTGCACCACGTTACTAGGAGAGGAAGGTGGTTGACTCTCGCTTGCCTTCCCAAGTGCCCTTAGCAGTCGGAAGGAGCAAGCTGAAGCACTGCTGCTTGTGCTGCTCCTTGGTTCCCTTGCAGCCCGCTGTGAAAGCATTGGCGGTCACTTCTAGGCGCCGAGTTGCACACAGCACCACGGTAAGTGCCTCGGAGAAGGGAAATCCAGAGTGCAGCGAGGAGCTGGACGTGGCTTACGTGCAGTAAGGAGAAGGTGAACCTAGGCACTGCCTCTTCAATCTGGCCGCCTCTGCTCTGGTAGCAACTTTTGCAAGTCGGCAGAGGGAGCCGCGAGTATGTAGAACGGAGGGCAGCGAGATGCCGTGTGTTATGCGCCTTTTCAGGGCTGCTGCCAGGGTGCTACTTTAAGAACGCCTTTTTCTTCCTCGCGTCCTTCTCGCTTCGCTCTAGCTGCATGGAGTACAGCACAGCGAAGGAGTGAGGAAGGGCTCTGCCCCAGCTTTTGTCCCGGCCTGCCTGTGCTGCGCCTTTAGCTGCACACGAGAACAACGGCATTTCTTACCCGCAAGGTAAAAAAGGCTTTAGTGTAGCCTTAGGAATGGCAAGTGCCTAGGCATTAAGTTGAGCGACCACGTATGAGGGAGTCTTTAGAGGTTTCCTCCCCCATGGCGCAGGTGTATTCTCATTCTCGTGCTGAACTGAAAAGTCCGGGCATGGCAAGACTGGCCTGCCTTGTGCAGAGACGAACACAAATGTGGGGCTATGATCCTCTGTGTTCGGAGCTCTGCTTCCGGGTGTGTGGGCCGCCGTGAGCCCGCAGCAGCCGCCGAGGACAGTGTGGATTGTGGATGAGTCTGGGCTGGCCCCCGGCCCCCTCGTTGGTCTGACAGCGGCAGAAGTGGCGTAGGAGCGGCATCGCCTGAGGGCCCCATGGGGGGCGGGAAGAGAGCCGGGAGTGACCCCGAACGACACCGGAAGCGATATCCGTAGGGCCCGGAAGGCCAGCGTTGCCATCGAGTTTGGCCGGTAGGAGGCGTCTAAGGTGCTTTGAAAGGTGGAGCTTCTTTGCTCTAGGACAGTCTGGGAGAGCTGAGGGTGTCCAATCTGGAGAACAGAAGGCTCCAGGGAGATCTTCGAGCCCTTTGCAGTGCCTGCTGGGGCTCCAAGATAGCTGGGGAGGGACTTTGGAAAAGGGTCTGGACTCGCAGGACAAGGGGGAATAGCTTCAAACTGCCAGAGGGCTGGGATAGATGGGATATTGGAAAGGAATTCTTCCTTGGGTGGGTGCTGAGGCACATGTTGTTCAAAGAGGCTGTGTAGGAGCCCCATGGCAGGAAGCGTCCAGGGCCAGGCTGGAGCGGACATGGAGCAACCTGGACTAGTGGAAAAGTGTCCCTGCCCGTGTCAGGATGTGGGAAGAAGATAATTTGTCTCTAAGGTCGCTTCCAGTCCAAACCATTCTGGGATTCTAGGATTCATGGAAGGCCCTTTTCCAAGTGAAGTGTTGTATCTCTTGGCTCCCAGCTTGTAGTTGCCAGTTCTTCTGGAAGCAGGCGTGGCGAAGCAGCTGTGATGAGCCATGGGTTCTCAATAGGACGAGTGTGATATATTTGCAGAGAGGAAGGCTGCAGACAGATCTTCAAGGTCCAGGTAAAACAAGCAAAGGATTGAATAGAAGCCAAAGATTGGTTGTGTTAGTCAGTTTGCTGGCTGTTGAAATGGCCCCAGGTAATTTTCAACATTTCTAATTTGGATTTGTTTGAGTAAAAAATGAATGTGTTACCTCCAGCGTAGGCTCTCCAATGCATCTCCATGTGCTCCCATCTCTTTGTTGTATATCGGGTTCTATTAACTGAAGACAGAATCATAACACAGTAGTAAAACATTTAGAGGTGCGAAGCTCTGTGTACTGCGAGCGCTGCTACTCGCAGCTGAGAAGGACCGTGGAGCTAGCGGCGAATTCGGAGAGCTCTTCGCTGCACTGCGCCGCTCGCAAGCGGCTTCGTTCTTCGCCTTCTGCCGTCCGGCGAGAGCTGAACTCCAGCGGTCAGTTGCAGCTCTGCCCAACAGCGTGTTCTCAGTTCTGCGGGCAAGCACGCCCTCTTGCCTTGGCCCCGAGAGCAAAGTCCCGAGCGAGCACTCGACTCAGTGCAATGCACCCGGAAGGACGCTCTCGCTCGTCTTTCAAGGAGCGATTCCTAACAGCAGAAGCAGCAGAGGCACAAACTGCATGACGAGAAGGGACAACGTAGAACACGTCTCTGTCCTGGCACATTTCCGTGTGCGATACTTCCCTCCGGGTCTTCGGGCCTTGCGAAGCTCTGTGTACTGCGAGCGCTGCTACTCGCAGCTGAGAAGGACCGTGGAGCTAGCGGCGAATTCGGAGAGCTCTTCGCTGCACTGCGCCGCTCGCAAGCGGCTTCGTTCTTCGCCTTCTGCCGTCCGGCGAGAGCTGAACTCCAGCGGTCAGTTGCAGCTCTGCCCAACAGCGTGTTCTCAGTTCTGCGGGCAAGCACGCCCTCTTGCCTTGGCCCCGAGAGCAAAGCCCCGAGCGAGCACTCGACTCAGTGCAATGCACCCGGAAGGACGCTCTCGCTCGCCTTTCAAGGAGCGATTCCTAACAGCAGAAGCAGCAGAGGCACAAACTGCATGACGAGAAGGGACAACGTAGAACACGTCTCTGTCCTGGCACATTTCCGTGTGCCATACTTCCCTCCGGGTCTTCGGGCCTTGCGAAGCTCTGTGTACTGCGAGCGCTGCTACTCGCAGCTGAGAAGGACCGTGGAGCTAGCGGCGAATTCGGAGAGCTCTTCGCTGCACTGCGCCGCTCGCAAGCGGCTTCGTTCTTCGCCTTCTGCCGTCCGGCGAGAGCTGAACTCCAGCGGTAAGTTTCAGCTCTGCCCAACAGCGTGTTCTCAGTTCTGCGGGCAAGCACGCCCTCTTGCCTTGGCCCCGAGTGCAAAGTCCCGAGCGAGCACTCGACTCAGTGCAATGCACCCGGAAGGACGCTCTCGCTCGTCTTTCAAGGAGCGATTCCTAACAGCAGAAGCAGCAGAGGCACAAACTGCATGACGAGAAGGGACAACGTAGAACACGTCTCTGTCCTGGCACATTTTCGTGTGCGATACTTCCCTCCGGGTCTTCGGGCCTTGCGAAGCTCTGTGTACTGCGAGCGCTGCTACTCGCAGCTGAGAAGGACCGTGGAGCTAGCGGCGAATTCGGAGAGCTCTTCGCTGCACTGCGCCGCTCGCAAGCGGCTTCGTTCTTCGCCTTCTGCCGTCCGGCGAGAGCTGAACTCCAGCGGTCAGTTGCAGCTCTGCCCAACAGCGTGTTCTCAGTTCTGCGGGCAAGCACGCCCTCTTGCCTTGGCCCCGAGAGCAAAGTCCCGAGCGAGCACTCGACTCAGTGCAATGCACCCGGAAGGACGCTCTCGCTCGTCTTTCAAGGAGCGATTACCTACAGCAGAAGCAGCAGAGGCACAAACTGCATGACGAGAAGGGACAACGTAGAACACGTCTCTGTCCTGGCGCATTTTCGTGTGCGATACTTCCCTCCGGGTCTTCGGGCCTTGCGAAGCTCTGTGTACTGCGAGCCCTGCTACTCGCAGCTGAGAAGGACCGTGGAGCTAGCGGCGAATTCGGAGAGCTCTTCGCTGCACTGCGCCGCTCGCAAGCGGCTTCGTTCTTCGCCTTCTGCCGTCCGGCGAGAGCTGAACTCCAGCGGTCAGTTGCAGCTCTGCCCAACAGCGTGTTCTCAGTTCTGCGGGCAAGCACGCCCTCTTGCCTTGGCCCCGAGAGCAAAGTCCCGAGCGAGCACTCGACTCAGTGCAATGCACCCGGAAGGACGCTCTCGCTCGTCTTTCAAGGAGCGATTACCTACAGCAGAAGCAGCAGAGGCACAAACTGCATGACGAGAAGGGACAACGTAGAACACGTCTCTGTCCTGGCGCATTTTCGTGTGCGATACTTCCCTCCGGGTCTTCGGGCCTTGCGAAGCTCTGTGTACTGCGAGCCCTGCTACTCGCAGCTGAGAAGGACCGTGGAGCTAGCGGCGAATTCGGAGAGCTCTTCGCTGCACTGCGCCGCTCGCAAGCGGCTTCGTTCTTCGCCTTCTGCCGTCCGGCGAGAGCTGAACTCCAGCGGTCAGTTGCAGCTCTGCCCAACAGCGTGTTCTCAGTTCTGCGGGCAAGCACGCCCTCTTGCCTTGGCCCCGAGAGCAAAGTCCCGAGCGAGCACTCGACTCAGTGCAATGCACCCGGAAGGACGCTCTCGCTCGTCTTTCAAGAAGCGATTACCTACAGCAGAAGCAGCAGAGGCACAAACTGCATGACGAGAAGGGACAACGTAGAACACGTCTCTGTCCTGGCGCATTTTCGTGTGCGATACTTCCCTCCGGGTCTTCGGGCCTTGCGAAGCTCTGTGTACTGCGAGCGCTGCTACTCGCAGCTGAGAAGGACCGTGGAGCTAGCGGCGAATTCGGAGAGCTCTTCGCTGCACTGCGCCGCTCGCAAGCGGCTTCGTTCTTCGCCTTCTGCCGTCCGGCGAGAGCTGAACTCCAGCGGTCAGTTGCAGCTCTGCCCAACAGCGTGTTCTCAGTTCTGCGGGCAAGCACGCCCTCTTGCCTTGGCCCCGAGTGCAAAGTCCCGAGCGAGCACTCGACTCAGTGCAATGCACCCGGAAGGACGCTCTCGCTCGTCTTTCAAGGAGCGATTCCTAACAGCAGAAGCAGCAGAGGCACAAACTGCATGACGAGAAGGGACAACGTAGAACACGTCTCTGTCCTGGCGCATTTTCGTGTGCGATACTTCCCTCCGGGTCTTCGGGCCTTGCGAAGCTCTGTGTACTGCGAGCGCTGCTACTCGCAGCTGAGAAGGACCGTGGAGCTAGCGGCGAATTCGGAGAGCTCTTCGCTGCACTGCGCCGCTCGCAAGCGGCTTCGTTCTTCGCCTTCTGCCGTCCGGCGAGAGCTGAACTCCAGCGGTCAGTTGCAGCTCTGCCCAGCAGCGTGTTCTCAGTTCTGCGGGCAAGCACGCCCTCTTGCCTTGGCCCCGAGTGCAAAGTCCCGAGCGAGCACTCGACTCAGTGCAATGCACCCGGAAGGACGCTCTCGCTCGCCTTTCAAGGAGCGATTCCTAACAGCAGAAGCAGCAGAGGCACAAACTGCATGACGAGAAGGGACAACGTAGAACACGTCTCTGTCCTGGCGCATTTTCGTGTGCGATACTTCCCTCCGGGTCTTCGGGCCTTGCGAAGCCCTGTGTACTGCGAGCGCTGCTACTCGCAGCTGAGAAGGACCGTGGAGCTAGCGGCGAATTCGGAGAGCTCTTCGCTGCACTGCGCCGCTCGCAAGCGGCTTCGTTCTTCGCCTTCTGCCGTCCGGCGAGAGCTGAACTCCAGCGGTCAGTTGCAGCTCTGCCCAACAGCGTGTTCTCAGTTCTGCGGGCAAGCACGCCCTCTTGCCTTGGCCCCGAGTGCAAATTCCCGAGCGAGCACTCGACTCAGTGCAATGCACCCGGAAGGACGCTCTCGCTCGTCTTTCAAGGAGCGATTACCTACAGCAGAAGCAGCAGAGGCACAAACTGCATGACGAGAAGGGACAACGTAGAACACGTCTCTGTCCTGGCGCATTTTCGTGTGCGAAACTTCCCTCCGGGTCTTCGGGCCTTGCGAAGCTCTGTGTACTGCGAGCGCTGCTACTCGCAGCTGAGAAGGACCGTGGAGCTAGCGGCGAATTCGGAGAGCTCTTCGCTGCACTGCGCCGCTCGCAAGCGGCTTCGTTCTTCGCCTTCTGCCGTCCGGCGAGAGCTGAACTCCAGCGGTCAGTTGCAGCTCTGCCCAACAGCGTGTTCTCAGTTCTGCGGGCAAGCACGCCCTCTTGCCTTGGCCCCGAGTGCAAATTCCCGAGCGAGCACTCGACTCAGTGCAATGCACCCGGAAGGACGCTCTCGCTCGTCTTTCAAGGAGCGATTACCTACAGCAGAAGCAGCAGAGGCACAAACTGCATGACGAGAAGGGACAACGTAGAACACGTCTCTGTCCTGGCGCATTTTCGTGTGCGATACTTCCCTCCGGGTCTTCGGGCCTTGCGAAGCTCTGTGTACTGCGAGCGCTGCTACTCGCAGCTGAGAAGGACCGTGGAGCTAGCGGCGAATTCGGAGAGCTCTTCGCTGCACTGCGCCGCTCGCAAGCGGCTTCGTTCTTCGCCTTCTGCCGTCCGGCGAGAGCTGAACTCCAGCGGTCAGTTGCAGCTCTGCCCAACAGCGTGTTCTCAGTTCTGCGGGCAAGCACGCCCTCTTGCCTTGGCCCCGAGTGCAAAGTCCCGAGCGAGCACTCGACTCAGTGCAATGCACCCGGAAGGACGCTCTCGCTCGCCTTTCAAGGAGCGATTACCTACAGCAGAAGCAGCAGAGGCACAAACTGCATGACGAGAAGGGACAACGTAGAACACGTCTCTGTCCTGGCGCATTTTCGTGTGCGATACTTCCCTCCGGGTCTTCGGGCCTTGCGAAGCTCTGTGTACTGCGAGCGCTGCTACTCGCAGCTGAGAAGGACCGTGGAGCTAGCGGCGAATTCGGAGAGCTCTTCGCTGCACTGCGCCGCTCGCAAGCGGCTTCGTTCTTCGCCTTCTGCCGTCCGGCGAGAGCTGAACTCCAGCGGTCAGTTGCAGCTCTGCCCAACAGCGTGTTCTCAGTTCTGCGGGCAAGCACGCCCTCTTGCCTTGGCCCCGAGTGCAAAGTCCCGAGCGAGCACTCGACTCAGTGCAATGCACCCGGAAGGACGCTCTCGCTCGTCTTTCAAGGAGCGATTACCTACAGCAGAAGCAGCAGAGGCACAAACTGCATGACGAGAAGGGACAACGTAGAACACGTCTCTGTCCTGGCGCATTTTCGTGTGCGATACTTCCCTCCGGGTCTTCGGGCCTTGCGAAGCTCTGTGTACTGCGAGCGCTGCTACTCGCAGCTGAGAACGACCGTGGAGCTAGCGGCGAATTCGGAGAGCTCTTCGCTGCACTGCGCCGCTCGCAAGCGGCTTCGTTCTTCGCCTTCTGCCGTCCGGCGAGAGCTGAACTCCAGCGGTCAGTTGCAGCTCTGCCCAACAGCGTGTTCTCAGTTCTGCGGGCAAGCACGCCCTCTTGCCTTGGCCCCCCCGAGCGAGCACTCGACTCAGTGCAATGCACCCGGAAGGACGCTCTCGCTCGCCTTTCAAGGAGCGATTACCTACAGCAGAAGCAGCAGAGGCACAAACTGCATGACGAGAAGGGACAACGTAGAACACGTCTCTGTCCTGGCGCATTTTCGTGTGCGATACTTCCCTCCGGGTCTTCGGGCCTTGCGAAGCTCTGTGTACTGCGAGCGCTGCTACTCGCAGCTGAGAAGGACCGTGGAGCTAGCGGCGAATTCGGAGAGCTCTTCGCTGCACTGCGCCGCTCGCAAGCGGCTTCGTTCTTCGCCTTCTGCCGTCCGGCGAGAGCTGAACTCCAGCGGTCAGTTGCAGCTCTGCCCAACAGCGTGTTCTCAGTTCTGCGGGCAAGCACGCCCTCTTGCCTTGGCCCCGAGTGCAAAGTCCCGAGCGAGCACTCGACTCAGTGCAATGCACCCGGAAGGACGCTCTCGCTCGTCTTTCAAGGAGCGATTACCTACAGCAGAAGCAGCAGAGGCACAAACTGCATGACGAGAAGGGACAACGTAGAACACGTCTCTGTCCTGGCGCATTTTCGTGTGCGATACTTCCCTCCGGGTCTTCGGGCCTTGCGAAGCTCTGTGTACTGCGAGCGCTGCTACTCGCAGCTGAGAAGGACCGTGGAGCTAGCGGCGAATTCGGAGAGCTCTTCGCTGCACTGCGCCGCTCGCAAGCGGCTTCGTTCTTCGCCTTCTGTCGTCCGGCGAGAGCTGAACTCCAGCGGTCAGTTGCAGCTCTGCCCAACAGCGTGTTCTCAGTTCTGCGGGCAAGCACGCCCTCTTGCCTTGGCCCCCCCGAGCGAGCACTCGACTCAGTGCAATGCACCCGGAAGGACGCTCTCGCTCGTCTTTCAAGGAGCGATTCCTAACAGCAGAAGCAGCAGAGGCACAAACTGCATGACGAGAAGGGACAACGTAGAACACGTCTCTGTCCTGGCGCATTTTCGTGTGCGATACTTCCCTCCGGGTCTTCGGGCCTTGCGAAGCTCTGTGTACTGCGAGCGCTGCTACTCGCAGCTGAGAAGGACCGTGGAGCTAGCGGCGAATTCGGAGAGCTCTTCGCTGCACTGCGCCGCTCGCAAGCGGCTTCGTTCTTCGCCTTCTGCCGTCCGGCGAGAGCTGAACTCCAGCGGTCAGTTGCAGCTCTGCCCAACAGCGTGTTCTCAGTTCTGCGGGCAAGCACGCCCTCTTGCCTTGGCCCCGAGTGCAAAGTCCCGAGCGAGCACTCGACTCAGTGCAATGCACCCGGAAGGACGCTCTCGCTCGCCTTTCAAGGAGCGATTACCTACAGCAAAAGCAGCAGAGGCACAAACTGCATGACGAGAAGGGACAACGTAGAACACGTCTCTGTCCTGGCGCATTTTCGTGTGCGATACTTCCCTCCGGGTCTTCGGGCCTTGCGAAGCTCTGCGTACTGCGAGCGCTGCTACTCGCAGCTGAGAAGGACCGTGGAGCTAGCGGCGAATTCGGAGAGCTCTTCGCTGCACTGCGCCGCTCGCAAGCGGCTTCGTTCTTCGCCTTCTGCCGTCCGGCGAGAGCTGAACTCCAGCGGTCAGTTGCAGCTCTGCCCAACAGCGTGTTCTCAGTTCTGCGGGCAAGCACGCCCTCTTGCCTTGGCCCCGAGTGCAAAGTCCCGAGCGAGCACTCGACTCAGTGCAATGCACCCGGAAGGACGCTCTCGCTCGCCTTTCAAGGAGCGATTACCTACAGCAGAAGCAGCAGAGGCACAAACTGCATGACGAGAAGGGACAACGTAGAACACGTCTCTGTCCTGGCGCATTTTCGTGTGCGATACTTCCCTCCGGGTCTTCGGGCCTTGCGAAGCTCTGTGTACTGCGAGCGCTGCTACTCGCAGCTGAGAAGGACCGTGGAGCTAGCGGCGAATTCGGAGAGCTCTTCGCTGCACTGCGCCGCTCGCAAGCGGCTTCGTTCTTCGCCTTCTGCCGTCCGGCGAGAGCTGAACTCCAGCGGTCAGTTGCAGCTCTGCCCAACAGCGTGTTCTCAGTTCTGCGGGCAAGCACGCCCTCTTGCCTTGGCCCCGAGTGCAAAGTCCCGAGCGAGCACTCGACTCAGTGCAATGCACCCGGAAGGACGCTCTCGCTCGCCTTTCAAGGAGCGATTACCTACAGCAGAAGCAGCAGAGGCACAAACTGCATGACGAGAAGGGACAACGTAGAACACGTCTCTGTCCTGGCGCATTTTCGTGTGCGATACTTCCCTCCGGGTCTTCGGGCCTTGCGAAGCTCTGTGTACTGCGAGCGCTGCTACACGCAGCTGAGAAGGACCGTGGAGCTAGCGGCGAATTCGGAGAGCTCTTCGCTGCACTGCGCCGCTCGCAAGCGGCTTCGTTCTTCGCCTTCTGCCGTCCGGCGAGAGCTGAACTCCAGCGGTCAGTTGCAGCTCTGCCCAACAGCGTGTTCTCAGTTCTGCGGGCAAGCACGCCCTCTTGCCTTGGCCCCGAGTGCAAAGTCCCGAGCGAGCACTCGACTCAGTGCAATGCACCCGGAAGGACGCTCTCGCTCGCCTTTCAAGGAGCGATTCCTAACAGCAGAAGCAGCAGAGGCACAAACTGCATGACGAGAAGGGACAACGTAGAACACGTCTCTGTCCTGGCGCATTTTCGTGTGCGATACTTCCCTCCGGGTCTTCGGGCCTTGCGAAGCTCTGTGTACTGCGAGCGCTGCTACTCGCAGCTGAGAAGGACCGTGGAGCTAGCGGCGAATTCGGAGAGCTCTTCGCTGCACTGCGCCGCTCGCAAGCGGCTTCGTTCTTCGCCTTCTGCCGTCCGGCGAGAGCTGAACTCCAGCGGTCAGTTGCAGCTCTGCCCAACAGCGTGTTCTCAGTTCTGCGGGCAAGCACGCCCTCTTGCCTTGGTCCCGAGTGCAAAGTCCCGAGCGAGCACTCGACTCAGTGCAATGCACCCGGAAGGACGCTCTCGCTCGCCTTTCAAGGAGCGATTCCTAACAGCAGAAGCAGCAGAGGCACAAACTGCATGACGAGAAGGGACAACGTAGAACACGTCTCTGTCCTGGCGCATTTTCGTGTGCGATACTTCCCTCCGGGTCTTCGGGCCTTGCGAAGCTCTGTGTACTGCGAGCGCTGCTACTCGCAGCTGAGAAGGACCGTGGAGCTAGCGGCGAATTCGGAGAGCTCTTCGCTGCACTGCGCCGCTCGCAAGCGGCTTCGTTCTTCGCCTTCTGCCGTCCGGCGAGAGCTGAACTCCAGCGGTCAGTTGCAGCTCTGCCCAACAGCGTGTTCTCAGTTCTGCGGGCAAGCACGCCCTCTTGCCTTGGCCCCGAGTGCAAAGTCCCGAGCGAGCACTCGACTCAGTGCAATGCACCCGGAAGGACGCTCTCGCTCGCCTTTCAAGGAGCGATTCCTAACAGCAGAAGCAGCAGAGGCACAAACTGCATGACGAGAAGGGACAACGTAGAACACGTCTCTGTCCTGGCGCATTTTCGTGTGCGATACTTCCCTCCGGGTCTTCGGGCCTTGCGAAGCTCTGTGTACTGCGAGCGCTGCTACTCGCAGCTGAGAAGGACCGTGGAGCTAGCGGCGAATTCGGAGAGCTCTTCGCTGCACTGCGCCGCTCGCAAGCGGCTTCGTTCTTCGCCTTCTGCCGTCCGGCGAGAGCTGAACTCCAGCGGTCAGTTGCAGCTCTGCCCAACAGCGTGTTCTCAGTTCTGCGGGCAAGCACGCCCTCTTGCCTTGGCCCCGAGAGCAAAGTCCCGAGCGAGCACTCGACTCAGTGCAATGCACCCGGAAGGACGCTGTCGCTCGTCTTTCAAGGAGCGATTACCTACAGCAGAAGCAGCAGAGGCACAAACTGCATGACGAGAAGGGACAACGTAGAACACGTCTCTGTCCTGGCGCATTTTCGTGTGCGATACTTCCCTCCGGGTCTTCGGGCCTTGCGAAGCTCTGTGTACTGCGAGCGCTGCTACTCGCAGCTGAGAAGGACCGTGGAGCTAGCGGCGAATTCGGAGAGCTCTTCGCTGCACTGCGCCGCTCGCAAGCGGCTTCGTTCTTCGCCTTCTGCCGTCCGGCGAGAGCTGAACTCCAGCGGTCAGTTGCAGCTCTGCCCAACAGCGTGTTCTCAGTTCTGCGGGCAAGCACGCCCTCTTGCCTTGGCCCCGAGAGCAAAGTCCCGAGCGAGCACTCGACTCAGTGCAATGCACCCGGAAGGACGCTCTCGCTCGTCTTTCAAGGAGCGATTCCTAACAGCAGAAGCAGCAGAGGCACAAACTGCATGACGAGAAGGGACAACGTAGAACACGTCTCTGTCCTGGCGCATTTCCGTGTGCCATACTTCCCTCCGGGTCTTCGGGCCTTGCGAAGCTCTGTGTACTGCGAGCGCTGCTACTCGCAGCTGAGAAGGACCGTGGAGCTAGCGGCGAATTCGGAGAGCTCTTCGCTGCACTGCGCCGCTCGCAAGCGGCTTCGTTCTTCGCCTTCTGCCGTCCGGCGAGAGCTGAACTCCAGCGGTCAGTTGCAGCTCTGCCCAACAGCGTGTTCTCAGTTCTGCGGGCAAGCACGCCCTCTTGCCTTGGCCCCGAGAGCAAAGCCCCGAGCGAGCACTCGACTCAGTGCAATGCACCCGGAAGGACGCTCTCGCTCGTCTTTCAAGGAGCGATTCCTAACAGCAGAAGCAGCAGAGGCACAAACTGCATGACGAGAAGGGACAACGTAGAACACGTCTCTGTCCTGGCACATTTTCGTGTGCGATACTTCCCTCCGGGTCTTCGGGCCTTGCGAAGCCCTGTGTACTGCGAGCGCTGCTACTCGCAGCTGAGAAGGACCGTGGAGCTAGCGGCGAATTCGGAGAGCTCTTCGCTGCACTGCGCCGCTCGCAAGCGGCTTCGTTCTTCGCCTTCTGCCGTCCGGCGAGAGCTGAACTCCAGCGGTCAGTTGCAGCTCTGCCCAACAGCGTGTTCTCAGTTCTGCGGGCAAGCACGCCCTCTTGCCTTGGCCCCGAGAGCAAAGTCCCGAGCGAGCACTCGACTCAGTGCAATGCACCCGGAAGGACGCTGTCGCTCGTCTTTCAAGGAGCGATTCCTAACAGCAGAAGCAGCAGAGGCACAAACTGCATGACGAGAAGGGACAACGTAGAACACGTCTCTGTCCTGGCACATTTCCGTGTGCCATACTTCCCTCCGGGTCTTCGGGCCTTGCGAAGCTCTGTGTACTGCGAGCGCTGCTACTCGCAGCTGAGAAGGACCGTGGAGCTAGCGGCGAATTCGGAGAGCTCTTCGCTGCACTGCGCCGCTCGCAAGCGGCTTCGTTCTTCGCCTTCTGCCGTCCGGCGAGAGCTGAACTCCAGCGGTCAGTTGCAGCTCTGCCCAACAGCGTGTTCTCAGTTCTGCGGGCAAGCACGCCCTCTTGCCTTGGCCCCGAGAGCAAAGTCCCGAGCGAGCACTCGACTCAGTGCAATGCACCCGGAAGGACGCTCTCGCTCGTCTTTCAAGGAGCGATTCCTAACAGCAGAAGCAGCAGAGGCACAAACTGCATGACGAGAAGGGACAACGTAGAACACGTCTCTGTCCTGGCACATTTCCGTGTGCCATACTTCCCTCCGGGTCTTCGGGCCTTGCGAAGCTCTGTGTACTGCGAGCGCTGCTACTCGCAGCTGAGAAGGACCGTGGAGCTAGCGGCGAATTCGGAGAGCTCTTCGCTGCACTGCGCCGCTCGCAAGCGGCTTCGTTCTTCGCCTTTTGCCGTCCGGCGAGAGCTGAACTCCAGCGGTCAGTTTCAGCTCTGCCCAACAGCGTGTTCTCAGTTCTGCGGGCAAGCACGCCCTCTTGCCTTGGCCCCGAGAGCAAAGCCCCGAGCGAGCACTCGACTCAGTGCAATGCACCCGGAAGGACGCTCTCGCTCGTCTTTCAAGGAGCGATTCCTAACAGCAGAAGCAGCAGAGGCACAAACTGCATGACGAGAAGGGACAACGTAGAACACGTCTCTGTCCTAGCACATTTTCGTGTGCGATACTTCCCTCCGGCTCTTCGGGCCTTGCGAAGCTCTGTGTACTGCGAGCGCTGCTACTCGCAGCTGAGAAGGACCGTGGAGCTAGCGGCGAATTCGGAGAGCTCTTCGCTGCACTGCGCCGCACGCAAGCGGCTTCGTTCTTCGCCTTCTGCCGTCCGGCGAGAGCTGAACTCCAGCGGTCAGTTGCAGCTCTGCCCAACAGCGTGTTCTCAGTTCTGCGGGCAAGCACGCCCTCTTGCCTTGGCCCCGAGAGCAAAGCCCCGAGCGAGCACTCGACTCAGTGCAATGCACCCGGAAGGACGCTCTCGCTCGTCTTTCAAGGAGCGATTCCTAACAGCAGAAGCAGCAGAGGCACAAACTGCATGACGAGAAGGGACAACGTAGAACACGTCTCTGTCCTGGCACATTTTCGTGTGCGATACTTCCCTCCGGGTCTTCGGGCCTTGCGAAGCCCTGTGTACTGCGAGCGCTGCTACTCGCAGCTGAGAAGGACCGTGGAGCTAGCGGCGAATTCGGAGAGCTCTTCGCTGCACTGCGCCGCTCGCAAGCGGCTTCGTTCTTCGCCTTCTGCCGTCCGGCGAGAGCTGAACTCCAGCGGTCAGTTGCAGCTCTGCCCAACAGCGTGTTCTCAGTTCTGCGGGCAAGCACGCCCTCTTGCCTTGGCCCCGAGAGCAAAGTCCCGAGCGAGCACTCGACTCAGTGCAATGCACCCGGAAGGACGCTGTCGCTCGTCTTTCAAGGAGCGATTCCTAACAGCAGAAGCAGCAGAGGCACAAACTGCATGACGAGAAGGGACAACGTAGAACACGTCTCTGTCCTGGCACATTTCCGTGTGCCATACTTCCCTCCGGGTCTTCGGGCCTTGCGAAGCCCTGTGTACTGCGAGCGCTGCTACTCGCAGCTGAGAAGGACCGTGGAGCTAGCGGCGAATTCGGAGAGCTCTTCGCTGCACTGCGCCGCTCGCAAGCGGCTTCGTTCTTCGCCTTCTGCCGTCCGGCGAGAGCTGAACTCCAGCGGTCAGTTGCAGCTCTGCCCAACAGCGTGTTCTCAGTTCTGCGGGCAAGCACGCCCTCTTGCCTTGGCCCCGAGAGCAAAGTCCCGAGCGAGCACTCGACTCAGTGCAATGCACCCGGAAGGACGCTCTCGCTCGTCTTTCAAGGAGCGATTCCTAACAGCAGAAGCAGCAGAGGCACAAACTGCATGACGAGAAGGGACAACGTAGAACACGTCTCTGTCCTGGCACATTTCCGTGTGCCATACTTCCCTCCGGGTCTTCGGGCCTTGCGAAGCTCTGTGTACTGCGAGCGCTGCTACTCGCAGCTGAGAAGGACCGTGGAGCTAGCGGCGAATTCGGAGAGCTCTTCGCTGCACTGCGCCGCACGCAAGCGGCTTCGTTCTTCGCCTTCTGCCGTCCGGCGAGAGCTGAACTCCAGCGGTCAGTTGCAGCTCTGCCCAACAGCGTGTTCTCAGTTCTGCGGGCAAGCACGCCCTCTTGCCTTGGCCCCGAGAGCAAAGACCCGAGCGAGCACTCGACTCAGTGCAATGCACCCGGAAGGACGCTCTCGCTCGCCTTTCAAGGAGCGATTACCTACAGCAGAAGCAGCAGAGGCACAAACTGCATGACGAGAAGGGACAACGTAGAACACGTCTCTGTCCTGGCGCATTTTCGTGTGCGATACTTCCCTCCGGGTCTTCGGGCCTTGCGAAGCCCTGTGTACTGCGAGCGCTGCTACTCGCAGCTGAGAAGGACCGTGGAGCTAGCGGCGAATTCGGAGAGCTCTTCGCTGCACTGCGCCGCTCGCAAGCGGCTTCGTTCTTCGCCTTCTGCCGTCCGGCGAGAGCTGAACTCCAGCGGTCAGTTGCAGCTCTGCCCAACAGCGTGTTCTCAGTTCTGCGGGCAAGCACGCCCTCTTGCCTTGGCCCCGAGAGCAAAGTCCCGAGCGAGCACTCGACTCAGTGCAATGCACCCGGAAGGACGCTCTCGCTCGCCTTTCAAGGAGCGATTCCTAACAGCAGAAGCAGCAGAGGCACAAACTGCATGACGAGAAGGGACAACGTAGAACACGTCTCTGTCCTGGCGCATTTTCGTGTGCGATACTTCCCTCCGGGTCTTCGGGCCTTGCGAAGCCCTGTGTACTGCGAGCGCTGCTACTCGCAGCTGAGAAGGACCGTGGAGCTAGCGGCGAATTCGGAGAGCTCTTCGCTGCACTGCGCCGCTCGCAAGCGGCTTCGTTCTTCGCCTTCTGCCGTCCGGCGAGAGCTGAACTCCAGCGGTCAGTTGCAGCTCTGCCCAACAGCGTGTTCTCAGTTCTGCGGGCAAGCACGCCCTCTTGCCTTGGCCCCGAGTGCAAAGTCCCGAGCGAGCACTCGACTCAGTGCAATGCACCCGGAAGGACGCTCTCGCTCGCCTTTCAAGGAGCGATTCCTAACAGCAGAAGCAGCAGAGGCACAAACTGCATGACGAGAAGGGACAACGTAGAACACGTCTCTGTCCTGGCGCATTTTCGTGTGCGATACTTCCCTCCGGGTCTTCGGGCCTTGCGAAGCCCTGTGTACTGCGAGCGCTGCTACTCGCAGCTGAGAAGGACCGTGGAGCTAGCGGCGAATTCGGAGAGCTCTTCGCTGCACTGCGCCGCTCGCAAGCGGCTTCGTTCTTCGCCTTCTGCCGTCCGGCGAGAGCTGAACTCCAGCGGTCAGTTGCAGCTCTGCCCAACAGCGTGTTCTCAGTTCTGCGGGCAAGCACGCCCTCTTGCCTTGGCCCCGAGTGCAAAGTCCCGAGCGAGCACTCGACTCAGTGCAATGCACCCGGAAGGACGCTCTCGCTCGCCTTTCAAGGAGCGATTCCTAACAGCAGAAGCAGCAGAGGCACAAACTGCATGACGAGAAGGGACAACGTAGAACACGTCTCTGTCCTGGCGCATTTTCGTGTGCGATACTTCCCTCCGGGTCTTCGGGCCTTGCGAAGCTCTGTGTACTGCGAGCGCTGCTACTCGCAGCTGAGAAGGACCGTGGAGCTAGCGGCGAATTCGGAGAGCTCTTCGCTGCACTGCGCCGCTCGCAAGCGGCTTCGTTCTTCGCCTTTTGCCGTCCGGCGAGAGCTGAACTCCAGCGGTCAGTTGCAGCTCTGCCCAACAGCGTGTTCTCAGTTCTGCGGGCAAGCACGCCCTCTTGCCTTGGCCCCGAGTGCAAAGTCCCGAGCGAGCACTCGACTCAGTGCAATGCACCCGGAAGGACGCTCTCGCTCGCCTTTCAAGGAGCGATTCCTAACAGCAGAAGCAGCAGAGGCACAAACTGCATGACGAGAAGGGACAACGTAGAACACGTCTCTGTCCTGGCGCATTTTCGTGTGCGATACTTCCCTCCGGGTCTTCGGGCCTTGCGAAGCCCTGTGTACTGCGAGCGCTGCTACTCGCAGCTGAGAAGGACCGTGGAGCTAGCGGCGAATTCGGAGAGCTCTTCGCTGCACTGCGCCGCTCGCAAGCGGCTTCGTTCTTCGCCTTCTGCCGTCCGGCGAGAGCTGAACTCCAGCGGTCAGTTGCAGCTCTGCCCAACAGCGTGTTCTCAGTTCTGCGGGCAAGCACGCCCTCTTGCCTTGGCCCCGAGTGCAAAGTCCCGAGCGAGCACTCGACTCAGTGCAATGCACCCGGAAGGACGCTCTCGCTCGCCTTTCAAGGAGCGATTCCTAACAGCAGAAGCAGCAGAGGCACAAACTGCATGACGAGAAGGGACAACGTAGAACACGTCTCTGTCCTGGCACATTTCCGTGTGCCATACTTCCCTCCGGGTCTTCGGGCCTTGCGAAGCCCTGTGTACTGCGAGCGCTGCTACTCGCAGCTGAGAAGGACCGTGGAGCTAGCGGCGAATTCGGAGAGCTCTTCGCTGCACTGCGCCGCTCGCAAGCGGCTTCGTTCTTCGCCTTCTGCCGTCCGGCGAGAGCTGAACTCCAGCGGTCAGTTGCAGCTCTGCCCAACAGCGTGTTCTCAGTTCTGCGGGCAAGCACGCCCTCTTGCCTTGGCCCCGAGAGCAAAGTCCCGAGCGAGCACTCGACTCAGTGCAATGCACCCGGAAGGACGCTCTCGCTCGTCTTTCAAGGAGCGATTCCTAACAGCAGAAGCAGCAGAGGCACAAACTGCATGACGAGAAGGGACAACGTAGAACACGTCTCTGTCCTGGCACATTTCCGTGTGCCATACTTCCCTCCGGGTCTTCGGGCCTTGCGAAGCTCTGTGTACTGCGAGCGCTGCTACTCGCAGCTGAGAAGGACCGTGGAGCTAGCGGCGAATTCGGAGAGCTCTTCGCTGCACTGCGCCGCTCGCAAGCGGCTTCGTTCTTCGCCTTTTGCCGTCCGGCGAGAGCTGAACTCCAGCGGTCAGTTGCAGCTCTGCCCAACAGCGTGTTCTCAGTTCTGCGGGCAAGCACGCCCTCTTGCCTTGGCCCCGAGAGCAAAGCCCCGAGCGAGCACTCGACTCAGTGCAATGCACCCGGAAGGACGCTCTCGCTCGTCTTTCAAGGAGCGATTCCTAACAGCAGAAGCAGCAGAGGCACAAACTGCATGACGAGAAGGGACAACGTAGAACACGTCTCTGTCCTGGCACATTTTCGTGTGCGATACTTCCCTCCGGCTCTTCGGGCCTTGCGAAGCTCTGTGTACTGCGAGCGCTGCTACTCGCAGCTGAGAAGGACCGTGGAGCTAGCGGCGAATTCGGAGAGCTCTTCGCTGCACTGCGCCGCTCGCAAGCGGCTTCGTTCTTCGCCTTCTGCCGTCCGGCGAGAGCTGAACTCCAGCGGTCAGTTGCAGCTCTGCCCAACAGCGTGTTCTCAGTTCTGCGGGCAAGCACGCCCTCTTGCCTTGGCCCCGAGAGCAAAGTCCCGAGCGAGCACTCGACTCAGTGCAATGCACCCGGAAGGACGCTCTCGCTCGCCTTTCAAGGAGCGATTCCTAACAGCAGAAGCAGCAGAGGCACAAACTGCATGACGAGAAGGGACAACGTAGAACACGTCTCTGTCCTGGCGCATTTTCGTGTGCGATACTTCCCTCCGGGTCTTCGGGCCTTGCGAAGCCCTGTGTACTGCGAGCGCTGCTACTCGCAGCTGAGAAGGACCGTGGAGCTAGCGGCGAATTCGGAGAGCTCTTCGCTGCACTGCGCCGCTCGCAAGCGGCTTCGTTCTTCGCCTTCTGCCGTCCGGCGAGAGCTGAACTCCAGCGGTCAGTTGCAGCTCTGCCCAACAGCGTGTTCTCAGTTCTGCGGGCAAGCACGCCCTCTTGCCTTGGCCCCGAGTGCAAAGTCCCGAGCGAGCACTCGACTCAGTGCAATGCACCCGGAAGGACGCTCTCGCTCGCCTTTCAAGGAGCGATTCCTAACAGCAGAAGCAGCAGAGGCACAAACTGCATGACGAGAAGGGACAACGTAGAACACGTCTCTGTCCTGGCGCATTTTCGTGTGCGATACTTCCCTCCGGGTCTTCGGGCCTTGCGAAGCTCTGTGTACTGCGAGCGCTGCTACTCGCAGCTGAGAAGGACCGTGGAGCTAGCGGCGAATTCGGAGAGCTCTTCGCTGCACTGCGCCGCTCGCAAGCGGCTTCGTTCTTCGCCTTTTGCCGTCCGGCGAGAGCTGAACTCCAGCGGTCAGTTGCAGCTCTGCCCAACAGCGTGTTCTCAGTTCTGCGGGCAAGCACGCCCTCTTGCCTTGGCCCCGAGTGCAAAGTCCCGAGCGAGCACTCGACTCAGTGCAATGCACCCGGAAGGACGCTCTCGCTCGCCTTTCAAGGAGCGATTCCTAACAGCAGAAGCAGCAGAGGCACAAACTGCATGACGAGAAGGGACAACGTAGAACACGTCTCTGTCCTGGCGCATTTTCGTGTGCGATACTTCCCTCCGGGTCTTCGGGCCTTGCGAAGCCCTGTGTACTGCGAGCGCTGCTACTCGCAGCTGAGAAGGACCGTGGAGCTAGCGGCGAATTCGGAGAGCTCTTCGCTGCACTGCGCCGCTCGCAAGCGGCTTCGTTCTTCGCCTTCTGCCGTCCGGCGAGAGCTGAACTCCAGCGGTCAGTTGCAGCTCTGCCCAACAGCGTGTTCTCAGTTCTGCGGGCAAGCACGCCCTCTTGCCTTGGCCCCGAGTGCAAAGTCCCGAGCGAGCACTCGACTCAGTGCAATGCACCCGGAAGGACGCTCTCGCTCGCCTTTCAAGGAGCGATTCCTAACAGCAGAAGCAGCAGAGGCACAAACTGCATGACGAGAAGGGACAACGTAGAACACGTCTCTGTCCTGGCACATTTCCGTGTGCCATACTTCCCTCCGGGTCTTCGGGCCTTGCGAAGCCCTGTGTACTGCGAGCGCTGCTACTCGCAGCTGAGAAGGACCGTGGAGCTAGCGGCGAATTCGGAGAGCTCTTCGCTGCACTGCGCCGCTCGCAAGCGGCTTCGTTCTTCGCCTTCTGCCGTCCGGCGAGAGCTGAACTCCAGCGGTCAGTTGCAGCTCTGCCCAACAGCGTGTTCTCAGTTCTGCGGGCAAGCACGCCCTCTTGCCTTGGCCCCGAGAGCAAAGTCCCGAGCGAGCACTCGACTCAGTGCAATGCACCCGGAAGGACGCTCTCGCTCGTCTTTCAAGGAGCGATTCCTAACAGCAGAAGCAGCAGAGGCACAAACTGCATGACGAGAAGGGACAACGTAGAACACGTCTCTGTCCTGGCACATTTCCGTGTGCCATACTTCCCTCCGGGTCTTCGGGCCTTGCGAAGCTCTGTGTACTGCGAGCGCTGCTACTCGCAGCTGAGAAGGACCGTGGAGCTAGCGGCGAATTCGGAGAGCTCTTCGCTGCACTGCGCCGCACGCAAGCGGCTTCGTTCTTCGCCTTCTGCCGTCCGGCGAGAGCTGAACTCCAGCGGTCAGTTGCAGCTCTGCCCAACAGCGTGTTCTCAGTTCTGCGGGCAAGCACGCCCTCTTGCCTTGGCCCCGAGAGCAAAGACCCGAGCGAGCACTCGACTCAGTGCAATGCACCCGGAAGGACGCTCTCGCTCGCCTTTCAAGGAGCGATTACCTACAGCAGAAGCAGCAGAGGCACAAACTGCATGACGAGAAGGGACAACGTAGAACACGTCTCTGTCCTGGCGCATTTTCGTGTGCGATACTTCCCTCCGGGTCTTCGGGCCTTGCGAAGCCCTGTGTACTGCGAGCGCTGCTACTCGCAGCTGAGAAGGACCGTGGAGCTAGCGGCGAATTCGGAGAGCTCTTCGCTGCACTGCGCCGCTCGCAAGCGGCTTCGTTCTTCGCCTTCTGCCGTCCGGCGAGAGCTGAACTCCAGCGGTCAGTTGCAGCTCTGCCCAACAGCGTGTTCTCAGTTCTGCGGGCAAGCACGCCCTCTTGCCTTGGCCCCGAGAGCAAAGTCCCGAGCGAGCACTCGACTCAGTGCAATGCACCCGGAAGGACGCTCTCGCTCGCCTTTCAAGGAGCGATTCCTAACAGCAGAAGCAGCAGAGGCACAAACTGCATGACGAGAAGGGACAACGTAGAACACGTCTCTGTCCTGGCGCATTTTCGTGTGCGATACTTCCCTCCGGGTCTTCGGGCCTTGCGAAGCCCTGTGTACTGCGAGCGCTGCTACTCGCAGCTGAGAAGGACCGTGGAGCTAGCGGCGAATTCGGAGAGCTCTTCGCTGCACTGCGCCGCTCGCAAGCGGCTTCGTTCTTCGCCTTCTGCCGTCCGGCGAGAGCTGAACTCCAGCGGTCAGTTGCAGCTCTGCCCAACAGCGTGTTCTCAGTTCTGCGGGCAAGCACGCCCTCTTGCCTTGGCCCCGAGTGCAAAGTCCCGAGCGAGCACTCGACTCAGTGCAATGCACCCGGAAGGACGCTCTCGCTCGCCTTTCAAGGAGCGATTCCTAACAGCAGAAGCAGCAGAGGCACAAACTGCATGACGAGAAGGGACAACGTAGAACACGTCTCTGTCCTGGCGCATTTTCGTGTGCGATACTTCCCTCCGGGTCTTCGGGCCTTGCGAAGCCCTGTGTACTGCGAGCGCTGCTACTCGCAGCTGAGAAGGACCGTGGAGCTAGCGGCGAATTCGGAGAGCTCTTCGCTGCACTGCGCCGCTCGCAAGCGGCTTCGTTCTTCGCCTTCTGCCGTCCGGCGAGAGCTGAACTCCAGCGGTCAGTTGCAGCTCTGCCCAACAGCGTGTTCTCAGTTCTGCGGGCAAGCACGCCCTCTTGCCTTGGCCCCGAGTGCAAAGTCCCGAGCGAGCACTCGACTCAGTGCAATGCACCCGGAAGGACGCTCTCGCTCGCCTTTCAAGGAGCGATTCCTAACAGCAGAAGCAGCAGAGGCACAAACTGCATGACGAGAAGGGACAACGTAGAACACGTCTCTGTCCTGGCGCATTTTCGTGTGCGATACTTCCCTCCGGGTCTTCGGGCCTTGCGAAGCCCTGTGTACTGCGAGCGCTGCTACTCGCAGCTGAGAAGGACCGTGGAGCTAGCGGCGAATTCGGAGAGCTCTTCGCTGCACTGCGCCGCTCGCAAGCGGCTTCGTTCTTCGCCTTTTGCCGTCCGGCGAGAGCTGAACTCCAGCGGTCAGTTGCAGCTCTGCCCAACAGCGTGTTCTCAGTTCTGCGGGCAAGCACGCCCTCTTGCCTTGGCCCCGAGTGCAAAGTCCCGAGCGAGCACTCGACTCAGTGCAATGCACCCGGAAGGACGCTCTCGCTCGCCTTTCAAGGAGCGATTCCTAACAGCAGAAGCAGCAGAGGCACAAACTGCATGACGAGAAGGGACAACGTAGAACACGTCTCTGTCCTGGCGCATTTTCGTGTGCGATACTTCCCTCCGGGTCTTCGGGCCTTGCGAAGCCCTGTGTACTGCGAGCGCTGCTACTCGCAGCTGAGAAGGACCGTGGAGCTAGCGGCGAATTCGGAGAGCTCTTCGCTGCACTGCGCCGCTCGCAAGCGGCTTCGTTCTTCGCCTTCTGCCGTCCGGCGAGAGCTGAACTCCAGCGGTCAGTTGCAGCTCTGCCCAACAGCGTGTTCTCAGTTCTGCGGGCAAGCACGCCCTCTTGCCTTGGCCCCGAGAGCAAAGTCCCGAGCGAGCACTCGACTCAGTGCAATGCACCCGGAAGGACGCTCTCGCTCGTCTTTCAAGGAGCGATTACCTACAGCAAAAGCAGC
Source organism: Sturnus vulgaris (assembly GCF_052056855.1). Taxonomy (NCBI): domain Eukaryota; kingdom Metazoa; phylum Chordata; class Aves; order Passeriformes; family Sturnidae; genus Sturnus; species Sturnus vulgaris. The sequence goes on from NW_028276070.1 coordinate 58,046, forward strand.
AGAGGCACAAACTGCATGACGAGAAGGGACAACGTAGAACACGTCTCTGTCCTGGCGCATTTTCGTGTGCGATACTTCCCTCCGGGTCTTCGGGCCTTGCGAAGCTCTGTGTACTGCGAGCGCTGCTACTCGCAGCTGAGAAGGACCGTGGAGCTAGCGGCGAATTCGGAGAGCTCTTCGCTGCACTGCGCCGCTCGCAAGCGGCTTCGTTCTTCGCCTTCTGCCGTCCGGCGAGAGCTGAACTCCAGCGGTCAGTTGCAGCTCTGCCCAACAGCGTGTTCTCAGTTCTGCGGGCAAGCACGCCCTCTTGCCTTGGCCCCGAGAGCAAAGTCCCGAGCGAGCACTCGACTCAGTGCAATGCACCCGGAAGGACGCTCTCGCTCGCCTTTCAAGGAGCGATTCCTAACAGCAGAAGCAGCAGAGGCACAAACTGCATGACGAGAAGGGACAACGTAGAACACGTCTCTGTCCTGGCGCATTTTCGTGTGCGATACTTCCCTCCGGGTCTTCGGGCCTTGCGAAGCTCTGTGTACTGCGAGCGCTGCTACTCGCAGCTCAGAAGGACCGTGGAGCTAGCGGCGAATTCGGAGAGCTCTTCGCTGCACTGCGCCGCTCGCAAGCGGCTTCGTTCTTCGCCTTCTGCCGTCCGGCGAGAGCTGAACTCCAGCGGTCAGTTGCAGCTCTGCCCAACAGCGTGTTCTCAGTTCTGCGGGCAAGCACGCCCTCTTGCCTTGGCCCCGAGTGCAAAGTCCCGAGCGAGCACTCGACTCAGTGCAATGCACCCGGAAGGACGCTCTCGCTCGCCTTTCAAGGAGCGATTCCTAACAGCAGAAGCAGCAGAGGCACAAACTGCATGACGAGAAGGGACAACGTAGAACACGTCTCTGTCCTGGCGCATTTTCGTGTGCGATACTTCCCTCCGGGTCTTCGGGCCTTGCGAAGCCCTGTGTACTGCGAGCGCTGCTACTCGCAGCTGAGAAGGACCGTGGAGCTAGCGGCGAATTCGGAGAGCTCTTCGCTGCACTGCGCCGCTCGCAAGCGGCTTCGTTCTTCGCCTTCTGCCGTCCGGCGAGAGCTGAACTCCAGCGGTCAGTTGCAGCTCTGCCCAACAGCGTGTTCTCAGTTCTGCGGGCAAGCACGCCCTCTTGCCTTGGCCCCGAGTGCAAAGTCCCGAGCGAGCACTCGACTCAGTGCAATGCACCCGGAAGGACGCTCTCGCTCGCCTTTCAAGGAGCGATTCCTAACAGCAGAAGCAGCAGAGGCACAAACTGCATGACGAGAAGGGACAACGTAGAACACGTCTCTGTCCTGGCGCATTTTCGTGTGCGATACTTCCCTCCGGGTCTTCGGGCCTTGCGAAGCTCTGTGTACTGCGAGCGCTGCTACTCGCAGCTGAGAAGGACCGTGGAGCTAGCGGCGAATTCGGAGAGCTCTTCGCTGCACTGCGCCGCTCGCAAGCGGCTTCGTTCTTCGCCTTCTGCCGTCCGGCGAGAGCTGAACTCCAGCGGTCAGTTGCAGCTCTGCCCAACAGCGTGTTCTCAGTTCTGCGGGCAAGCACGCCCTCTTGCCTTGGCCCCGAGAGCAAAGTCCCGAGCGAGCACTCGACTCAGTGCAATGCACCCGGAAGGACGCTCTCGCTCGTCTTTCAAGGAGCGATTACCTACAGCAGAAGCAGCAGAGGCACAAACTGCATGACGAGAAGGGACAACGTAGAACACGTCTCTGTCCTGGCGCATTTTCGTGTGCGATACTTCCCTCCGGGTCTTCGGGCCTTGCGAAGCTCTGTGTACTGCGAGCGCTGCTACTCGCAGCTGAGAAGGACCGTGGAGCTAGCGGCGAATTCGGAGAGCTCTTCGCTGCACTGCGCCGCTCGCAAGCGCCTTCGTTCTTCGCCTTCTGCCGTCCGGCGAGAGCTGAACTCCAGCGGTCAGTTGCAGCTCTGCCCAACAGCGTGTTCTCAGTTCTGCGGGCAAGCACGCCCTCTTGCCTTGGCCCCGAGAGCAAAGCCCCGAGCGAGCACTCGACTCAGTGCAATGCACCCGGAAGGACGCTCTCGCTCGTCTTTCAAGGAGCGATTCCTAACAGCAGAAGCAGCAGAGGCACAAACTGCATGACGAGAAGGGACAACGTAGAACACGTCTCTGTCCTGGCACATTTTCGTGTGCGATACTTCCCTCCGGGTCTTCGGGCCTTGCGAAGCCCTGTGTACTGCGAGCGCTGCTACTCGCAGCTGAGAAGGACCGTGGAGCTAGCGGCGAATTCGGAGAGCTCTTCGCTGCACTGCGCCGCTCGCAAGCGGCTTCGTTCTTCGCCTTCTGCCGTCCGGCGAGAGCTGAACTCCAGCGGTCAGTTGCAGCTCTGCCCAACAGCGTGTTCTCAGTTCTGCGGGCAAGCACGCCCTCTTGCCTTGGCCCCGAGAGCAAAGTCCCGAGCGAGCACTCGACTCAGTGCAATGCACCCGGAAGGACGCTGTCGCTCGTCTTTCAAGGAGCGATTCCTAACAGCAGAAGCAGCAGAGGCACAAACTGCATGACGAGAAGGGACAACGTAGAACACGTCTCTGTCCTGGCACATTTCCGTGTGCCATACTTCCCTCCGGGTCTTCGGGCCTTGCGAAGCCCTGTGTACTGCGAGCGCTGCTACTCGCAGCTGAGAAGGACCGTGGAGCTAGCGGCGAATTCGGAGAGCTCTTCGCTGCACTGCGCCGCTCGCAAGCGGCTTCGTTCTTCGCCTTCTGCCGTCCGGCGAGAGCTGAACTCCAGCGGTCAGTTGCAGCTCTGCCCAACAGCGTGTTCTCAGTTCTGCGGGCAAGCACGCCCTCTTGCCTTGGCCCCGAGAGCAAAGTCCCGAGCGAGCACTCGACTCAGTGCAATGCACCCGGAAGGACGCTCTCGCTCGTCTTTCAAGGAGCGATTCCTAACAGCAGAAGCAGCAGAGGCACAAACTGCATGACGAGAAGGGACAACGTAGAACACGTCTCTGTCCTGGCACATTTCCGTGTGCCATACTTCCCTCCGGGTCTTCGGGCCTTGCGAAGCTCTGTGTACTGCGAGCGCTGCTACTCGCAGCTGAGAAGGACCGTGGAGCTAGCGGCGAATTCGGAGAGCTCTTCGCTGCACTGCGCCGCTCGCAAGCGGCTTCGTTCTTCGCCTTTTGCCGTCCGGCGAGAGCTGAACTCCAGCGGTCAGTTGCAGCTCTGCCCAACAGCGTGTTCTCAGTTCTGCGGGCAAGCACGCCCTCTTGCCTTGGCCCCGAGAGCAAAGCCCCGAGCGAGCACTCGACTCAGTGCAATGCACCCGGAAGGACGCTCTCGCTCGTCTTTCAAGGAGCGATTCCTAACAGCAGAAGCAGCAGAGGCACAAACTGCATGACGAGAAGGGACAACGTAGAACACGTCTCTGTCCTGGCACATTTTCGTGTGCGATACTTCCCTCCGGCTCTTCGGGCCTTGCGAAGCTCTGTGTACTGCGAGCGCTGCTACTCGCAGCTGAGAAGGACCGTGGAGCTAGCGGCGAATTCGGAGAGCTCTTCGCTGCACTGCGCCGCTCGCAAGCGGCTTCGTTCTTCGCCTTCTGCCGTCCGGCGAGAGCTGAACTCCAGCGGTCAGTTGCAGCTCTGCCCAACAGCGTGTTCTCAGTTCTGCGGGCAAGCACGCCCTCTTGCCTTGGCCCCGAGAGCAAAGACCCGAGCGAGCACTCGACTCAGTGCAATGCACCCGGAAGGACGCTCTCGCTCGCCTTTCAAGGAGCGATTACCTACAGCAGAAGCAGCAGAGGCACAAACTGCATGACGAGAAGGGACAACGTAGAACACGTCTCTGTCCTGGCGCATTTTCGTGTGCGATACTTCCCTCCGGGTCTTCGGGCCTTGCGAAGCCCTGTGTACTGCGAGCGCTGCTACTCGCAGCTGAGAAGGACCGTGGAGCTAGCGGCGAATTCGGAGAGCTCTTCGCTGCACTGCGCCGCTCGCAAGCGGCTTCGTTCTTCGCCTTCTGCCGTCCGGCGAGAGCTGAACTCCAGCGGTCAGTTGCAGCTCTGCCCAACAGCGTGTTCTCAGTTCTGCGGGCAAGCACGCCCTCTTGCCTTGGCCCCGAGAGCAAAGTCCCGAGCGAGCACTCGACTCAGTGCAATGCACCCGGAAGGACGCTCTCGCTCGCCTTTCAAGGAGCGATTCCTAACAGCAGAAGCAGCAGAGGCACAAACTGCATGACGAGAAGGGACAACGTAGAACACGTCTCTGTCCTGGCGCATTTTCGTGTGCGATACTTCCCTCCGGGTCTTCGGGCCTTGCGAAGCCCTGTGTACTGCGAGCGCTGCTACTCGCAGCTGAGAAGGACCGTGGAGCTAGCGGCGAATTCGGAGAGCTCTTCGCTGCACTGCGCCGCTCGCAAGCGGCTTCGTTCTTCGCCTTCTGCCGTCCGGCGAGAGCTGAACTCCAGCGGTCAGTTGCAGCTCTGCCCAACAGCGTGTTCTCAGTTCTGCGGGCAAGCACGCCCTCTTGCCTTGGCCCCGAGTGCAAAGTCCCGAGCGAGCACTCGACTCAGTGCAATGCACCCGGAAGGACGCTCTCGCTCGCCTTTCAAGGAGCGATTCCTAACAGCAGAAGCAGCAGAGGCACAAACTGCATGACGAGAAGGGACAACGTAGAACACGTCTCTGTCCTGGCGCATTTTCGTGTGCGATACTTCCCTCCGGGTCTTCGGGCCTTGCGAAGCCCTGTGTACTGCGAGCGCTGCTACTCGCAGCTGAGAAGGACCGTGGAGCTAGCGGCGAATTCGGAGAGCTCTTCGCTGCACTGCGCCGCTCGCAAGCGGCTTCGTTCTTCGCCTTCTGCCGTCCGGCGAGAGCTGAACTCCAGCGGTCAGTTGCAGCTCTGCCCAACAGCGTGTTCTCAGTTCTGCGGGCAAGCACGCCCTCTTGCCTTGGCCCCGAGTGCAAAGTCCCGAGCGAGCACTCGACTCAGTGCAATGCACCCGGAAGGACGCTCTCGCTCGCCTTTCAAGGAGCGATTCCTAACAGCAGAAGCAGCAGAGGCACAAACTGCATGACGAGAAGGGACAACGTAGAACACGTCTCTGTCCTGGCGCATTTTCGTGTGCGATACTTCCCTCCGGGTCTTCGGGCCTTGCGAAGCCCTGTGTACTGCGAGCGCTGCTACTCGCAGCTGAGAAGGACCGTGGAGCTAGCGGCGAATTCGGAGAGCTCTTCGCTGCACTGCGCCGCTCGCAAGCGGCTTCGTTCTTCGCCTTTTGCCGTCCGGCGAGAGCTGAACTCCAGCGGTCAGTTGCAGCTCTGCCCAACAGCGTGTTCTCAGTTCTGCGGGCAAGCACGCCCTCTTGCCTTGGCCCCGAGTGCAAAGTCCCGAGCGAGCACTCGACTCAGTGCAATGCACCCGGAAGGACGCTCTCGCTCGCCTTTCAAGGAGCGATTCCTAACAGCAGAAGCAGCAGAGGCACAAACTGCATGACGAGAAGGGACAACGTAGAACACGTCTCTGTCCTGGCGCATTTTCGTGTGCGATACTTCCCTCCGGGTCTTCGGGCCTTGCGAAGCCCTGTGTACTGCGAGCGCTGCTACTCGCAGCTGAGAAGGACCGTGGAGCTAGCGGCGAATTCGGAGAGCTCTTCGCTGCACTGCGCCGCTCGCAAGCGGCTTCGTTCTTCGCCTTCTGCCGTCCGGCGAGAGCTGAACTCCAGCGGTCAGTTGCAGCTCTGCCCAACAGCGTGTTCTCAGTTCTGCGGGCAAGCACGCCCTCTTGCCTTGGCCCCGAGAGCAAAGTCCCGAGCGAGCACTCGACTCAGTGCAATGCACCCGGAAGGACGCTCTCGCTCGTCTTTCAAGGAGCGATTACCTACAGCAAAAGCAGCAGAGGCACAAACTGCATGACGAGAAGGGACAACGTAGAACACGTCTCTGTCCTGGCACATTTTCGTGTGCGATACTTCCCTCCGGGTCTTCGGGCCTTGCGAAGCTCTGTGTACTGCGAGCGCTGCTACTCGCAGCTGAGAAGGACCGTGGAGCTAGCGGCGAATTCGGAGAGCTCTTCGCTGCACTGCGCCGCTCGCAAGCGGCTTCGTTCTTCGCCTTCTGCCGTCCGGCGAGAGCTGAACTCCAGCGGTCAGTTGCAGCTCTGCCCAACAGCGTGTTCTCAGTTCTGCGGGCAAGCACGCCCTCTTGCCTTGGCCCCGAGAGCAAAGTCCCGAGCGAGCACTCGACTCAGTGCAATGCACCCGGAAGGACGCTCTCGCTCGCCTTTCAAGGAGCGATTACCTACAGCAGAAGCAGCAGAGGCACAAACTGCATGACGAGAAGGGACAACGTAGAACACGTCTCTGTCCTGGCGCATTTTCGTGTGCGATACTTCCCTCCGGGTCTTCGGGCCTTGCGAAGCCCTGTGTACTGCGAGCGCTGCTACTCGCAGCTGAGAAGGACCGTGGAGCTAGCGGCGAATTCGGAGAGCTCTTCGCTGCACTGCGCCGCTCGCAAGCGGCTTCGTTCTTCGCCTTCTGCCGTCCGGCGAGAGCTGAACTCCAGCGGTCAGTTGCAGCTCTGCCCAACAGCGTGTTCTCAGTTCTGCGGGCAAGCACGCCCTCTTGCCTTGGCCCCGAGAGCAAAGTCCCGAGCGAGCACTCGACTCAGTGCAATGCACCCGGAAGGACGCTCTCGCTCGCCTTTCAAGGAGCGATTCCTAACAGCAGAAGCAGCAGAGGCACAAACTGCATGACGAGAAGGGACAACGTAGAACACGTCTCTGTCCTGGCGCATTTTCGTGTGCGATACTTCCCTCCGGGTCTTCGGGCCTTGCGAAGCCCTGTGTACTGCGAGCGCTGCTACTCGCAGCTGAGAAGGACCGTGGAGCTAGCGGCGAATTCGGAGAGCTCTTCGCTGCACTGCGCCGCTCGCAAGCGGCTTCGTTCTTCGCCTTCTGCCGTCCGGCGAGAGCTGAACTCCAGCGGTCAGTTGCAGCTCTGCCCAACAGCGTGTTCTCAGTTCTGCGGGCAAGCACGCCCTCTTGCCTTGGCCCCGAGTGCAAAGTCCCGAGCGAGCACTCGACTCAGTGCAATGCACCCGGAAGGACGCTCTCGCTCGCCTTTCAAGGAGCGATTCCTAACAGCAGAAGCAGCAGAGGCACAAACTGCATGACGAGAAGGGACAACGTAGAACACGTCTCTGTCCTGGCGCATTTTCGTGTGCGATACTTCCCTCCGGGTCTTCGGGCCTTGCGAAGCCCTGTGTACTGCGAGCGCTGCTACTCGCAGCTGAGAAGGACCGTGGAGCTAGCGGCGAATTCGGAGAGCTCTTCGCTGCACTGCGCCGCTCGCAAGCGGCTTCGTTCTTCGCCTTCTGCCGTCCGGCGAGAGCTGAACTCCAGCGGTCAGTTGCAGCTCTGCCCAACAGCGTGTTCTCAGTTCTGCGGGCAAGCACGCCCTCTTGCCTTGGCCCCGAGTGCAAAGTCCCGAGCGAGCACTCGACTCAGTGCAATGCACCCGGAAGGACGCTCTCGCTCGCCTTTCAAGGAGCGATTCCTAACAGCAGAAGCAGCAGAGGCACAAACTGCATGACGAGAAGGGACAACGTAGAACACGTCTCTGTCCTGGCGCATTTTCGTGTGCGATACTTCCCTCCGGGTCTTCGGGCCTTGCGAAGCTCTGTGTACTGCGAGCGCTGCTACTCGCAGCTGAGAAGGACCGTGGAGCTAGCGGCGAATTCGGAGAGCTCTTCGCTGCACTGCGCCGCTCGCAAGCGGCTTCGTTCTTCGCCTTCTGCCGTCCGGCGAGAGCTGAACTCCAGCGGTCAGTTGCAGCTCTGCCCAACAGCGTGTTCTCAGTTCTGCGGGCAAGCACGCCCTCTTGCCTTGGCCCCGAGAGCAAAGCCCCGAGCGAGCACTCGACTCAGTGCAATGCACCCGGAAGGACGCTCTCGCTCGTCTTTCAAGGAGCGATTCCTAACAGCAGAAGCAGCAGAGGCACAAACTGCATGACGAGAAGGGACAACGTAGAACACGTCTCTGTCCTGGCACATTTTCGTGTGCGATACTTCCCTCCGGGTCTTCGGGCCTTGCGAAGCCCTGTGTACTGCGAGCGCTGCTACTCGCAGCTGAGAAGGACCGTGGAGCTAGCGGCGAATTCGGAGAGCTCTTCGCTGCACTGCGCCGCTCGCAAGCGGCTTCGTTCTTCGCCTTCTGCCGTCCGGCGAGAGCTGAACTCCAGCGGTCAGTTGCAGCTCTGCCCAACAGCGTGTTCTCAGTTCTGCGGGCAAGCACGCCCTCTTGCCTTGGCCCCGAGAGCAAAGTCCCGAGCGAGCACTCGACTCAGTGCAATGCACCCGGAAGGACGCTGTCGCTCGTCTTTCAAGGAGCGATTCCTAACAGCAGAAGCAGCAGAGGCACAAACTGCATGACGAGAAGGGACAACGTAGAACACGTCTCTGTCCTGGCACATTTCCGTGTGCCATACTTCCCTCCGGGTCTTCGGGCCTTGCGAAGCCCTGTGTACTGCGAGCGCTGCTACTCGCAGCTGAGAAGGACCGTGGAGCTAGCGGCGAATTCGGAGAGCTCTTCGCTGCACTGCGCCGCTCGCAAGCGGCTTCGTTCTTCGCCTTCTGCCGTCCGGCGAGAGCTGAACTCCAGCGGTCAGTTGCAGCTCTGCCCAACAGCGTGTTCTCAGTTCTGCGGGCAAGCACGCCCTCTTGCCTTGGCCCCGAGAGCAAAGTCCCGAGCGAGCACTCGACTCAGTGCAATGCACCCGGAAGGACGCTCTCGCTCGTCTTTCAAGGAGCGATTCCTAACAGCAGAAGCAGCAGAGGCACAAACTGCATGACGAGAAGGGACAACGTAGAACACGTCTCTGTCCTGGCACATTTCCGTGTGCCATACTTCCCTCCGGGTCTTCGGGCCTTGCGAAGCCCTGTGTACTGCGAGCGCTGCTACTCGCAGCTGAGAAGGACCGTGGAGCTAGCGGCGAATTCGGAGAGCTCTTCGCTGCACTGCGCCGCTCGCAAGCGGCTTCGTTCTTCGCCTTTTGCCGTCCGGCGAGAGCTGAACTCCAGCGGTCAGTTGCAGCTCTGCCCAACAGCGTGTTCTCAGTTCTGCGGGCAAGCACGCCCTCTTGCCTTGGCCCCGAGAGCAAAGCCCCGAGCGAGCACTCGACTCAGTGCAATGCACCCGGAAGGACGCTCTCGCTCGTCTTTCAAGGAGCGATTCCTAACAGCAGAAGCAGCAGAGGCACAAACTGCATGACGAGAAGGGACAACGTAGAACACGTCTCTGTCCTGGCACATTTTCGTGTGCGATACTTCCCTCCGGCTCTTCGGGCCTTGCGAAGCTCTGTGTACTGCGAGCGCTGCTACTCGCAGCTGAGAAGGACCGTGGAGCTAGCGGCGAATTCGGAGAGCTCTTCGCTGCACTGCGCCGCTCGCAAGCGGCTTCGTTCTTCGCCTTCTGCCGTCCGGCGAGAGCTGAACTCCAGCGGTCAGTTGCAGCTCTGCCCAACAGCGTGTTCTCAGTTCTGCGGGCAAGCACGCCCTCTTGCCTTGGCCCCGAGAGCAAAGTCCCGAGCGAGCACTCGACTCAGTGCAATGCACCCGGAAGGACGCTCTCGCTCGTCTTTCAAGGAGCGATTCCTAACAGCAGAAGCAGCAGAGGCACAAACTGCATGACGAGAAGGGACAACGTAGAACACGTCTCTGTCCTGGCACATTTCCGTGTGCCATACTTCCCTCCGGGTCTTCGGGCCTTGCGAAGCCCTGTGTACTGCGAGCGCTGCTACTCGCAGCTGAGAAGGACCGTGGAGCTAGCGGCGAATTCGGAGAGCTCTTCGCTGCACTGCGCCGCTCGCAAGCGGCTTCGTTCTTCGCCTTCTGCCGTCCGGCGAGAGCTGAACTCCAGCGGTCAGTTGCAGCTCTGCCCAACAGCGTGTTCTCAGTTCTGCGGGCAAGCACGCCCTCTTGCCTTGGCCCCGAGAGCAAAGTCCCGAGCGAGCACTCGACTCAGTGCAATGCACCCGGAAGGACGCTCTCGCTCGTCTTTCAAGGAGCGATTCCTAACAGCAGAAGCAGCAGAGGCACAAACTGCATGACGAGAAGGGACAACGTAGAACACGTCTCTGTCCTGGCACATTTCCGTGTGCCATACTTCCCTCCGGGTCTTCGGGCCTTGCGAAGCTCTGTGTACTGCGAGCGCTGCTACTCGCAGCTGAGAAGGACCGTGGAGCTAGCGGCGAATTCGGAGAGCTCTTCGCTGCACTGCGCCGCTCGCAAGCGGCTTCGTTCTTCGCCTTTTGCCGTCCGGCGAGAGCTGAACTCCAGCGGTCAGTTGCAGCTCTGCCCAACAGCGTGTTCTCAGTTCTGCGGGCAAGCACGCCCTCTTGCCTTGGCCCCGAGAGCAAAGCCCCGAGCGAGCACTCGACTCAGTGTAATGCACCCGGAAGGACGCTCTCGCTCGTCTTTCAAGGAGCGATTCCTAACAGCAGAAGCAGCAGAGGCACAAACTGCATGACGAGAAGGGACAACGTAGAACACGTCTCTGTCCTGGCACATTTTCGTGTGCGATACTTCCCTCCGGCTCTTCGGGCCTTGCGAAGCTCTGTGTACTGCGAGCGCTGCTACTCGCAGCTGAGAAGGACCGTGGAGCTAGCGGCGAATTCGGAGAGCTCTTCGCTGCACTGCGCCGCACGCAAGCGGCTTCGTTCTTCGCCTTCTGCCGTCCGGCGAGAGCTGAACTCCAGCGGTCAGTTGCAGCTCTGCCCAACAGCGTGTTCTCAGTTCTGCGGGCAAGCACGCCCTCTTGCCTTGGCCCCGAGAGCAAAGCCCCGAGCGAGCACTCGACTCAGTGCAATGCACCCGGAAGGACGCTCTCGCTCGTCTTTCAAGGAGCGATTCCTAACAGCAGAAGCAGCAGAGGCACAAACTGCATGACGAGAAGGGATAACGTAGAACACGTCTCTGTCCTGGCACATTTTCGTGTGCGATACTTCCCTCCGGGTCTTCGGGCCTTGCGAAGCCCTGTGTACTGCGAGCGCTGCTACTCGCAGCTGAGAAGGACCGTGGAGCTAGCGGCGAATTCGGAGAGCTCTTCGCTGCACTGCGCCGCTCGCAAGCGGCTTCGTTCTTCGCCTTCTGCCGTCCGGCGAGAGCTGAACTCCAGCGGTCAGTTGCAGCTCTGCCCAACAGCGTGTTCTCAGTTCTGCGGGCAAGCACGCCCTCTTGCCTTGGCCCCGAGAGCAAAGTCCCGAGCGAGCACTCGACTCAGTGCAATGCACCCGGAAGGACGCTGTCGCTCGTCTTTCAAGGAGCGATTCCTAACAGCAGAAGCAGCAGAGGCACAAACTGCATGACGAGAAGGGACAACGTAGAACACGTCTCTGTCCTGGCACATTTCCGTGTGCCATACTTCCCTCCGGGTCTTCGGGCCTTGCGAAGCCCTGTGTACTGCGAGCGCTGCTACTCGCAGCTGAGAAGGACCGTGGAGCTAGCGGCGAATTCGGAGAGCTCTTCGCTGCACTGCGCCGCTCGCAAGCGGCTTCGTTCTTCGCCTTCTGCCGTCCGGCGAGAGCTGAACTCCAGCGGTCAGTTGCAGCTCTGCCCAACAGCGTGTTCTCAGTTCTGCGGGCAAGCACGCCCTCTTGCCTTGGCCCCGAGAGCAAAGTCCCGAGCGAGCACTCGACTCAGTGCAATGCACCCGGAAGGACGCTCTCGCTCGTCTTTCAAGGAGCGATTCCTAACAGCAGAAGCAGCAGAGGCACAAACTGCATGACGAGAAGGGACAACGTAGAACACGTCTCTGTCCTGGCACATTTCCGTGTGCCATACTTCCCTCCGGGTCTTCGGGCCTTGCGAAGCTCTGTGTACTGCGAGCGCTGCTACTCGCAGCTGAGAAGGACCGTGGAGCTAGCGGCGAATTCGGAGAGCTCTTCGCTGCACTGCGCCGCACGCAAGCGGCTTCGTTCTTCGCCTTCTGCCGTCCGGCGAGAGCTGAACTCCAGCGGTCAGTTGCAGCTCTGCCCAACAGCGTGTTCTCAGTTCTGCGGGCAAGCACGCCCTCTTGCCTTGGCCCCGAGAGCAAAGTCCCGAGCGAGCACTCGACTCAGTGCAATGCACCCGGAAGGACGCTCTCGCTCGCCTTTCAAGGAGCGATTCCTAACAGCAGAAGCAGCAGAGGCACAAACTGCATGACGAGAAGGGACAACGTAGAACACGTCTCTGTCCTGGCGCATTTTCGTGTGCGATACTTCCCTCCGGGTCTTCGGGCCTTGCGAAGCCCTGTGTACTGCGAGCGCTGCTACTCGCAGCTGAGAAGGACCGTGGAGCTAGCGGCGAATTCGGAGAGCTCTTCGCTGCACTGCGCCGCTCGCAAGCGGCTTCGTTCTTCGCCTTCTGCCGTCCGGCGAGAGCTGAACTCCAGCGGTCAGTTGCAGCTCTGCCCAACAGCGTGTTCTCAGTTCTGCGGGCAAGCACGCCCTCTTGCCTTGGCCCCGAGTGCAAAGTCCCGAGCGAGCACTCGACTCAGTGCAATGCACCCGGAAGGACGCTCTCGCTCGCCTTTCAAGGAGCGATTCCTAACAGCAGAAGCAGCAGAGGCACAAACTGCATGACGAGAAGGGACAACGTAGAACACGTCTCTGTCCTGGCGCATTTTCGTGTGCGATACTTCCCTCCGGGTCTTCGGGCCTTGCGAAGCCCTGTGTACTGCGAGCGCTGCTACTCGCAGCTGAGAAGGACCGTGGAGCTAGCGGCGAATTCGGAGAGCTCTTCGCTGCACTGCGCCGCTCGCAAGCGGCTTCGTTCTTCGCCTTCTGCCGTCCGGCGAGAGCTGAACTCCAGCGGTCAGTTGCAGCTCTGCCCAACAGCGTGTTCTCAGTTCTGCGGGCAAGCACGCCCTCTTGCCTTGGCCCCGAGTGCAAAGTCCCGAGCGAGCACTCGACTCAGTGCAATGCACCCGGAAGGACGCTCTCGCTCGCCTTTCAAGGAGCGATTCCTAACAGCAGAAGCAGCAGAGGCACAAACTGCATGACGAGAAGGGACAACGTAGAACACGTCTCTGTCCTGGCGCATTTTCGTGTGCGATACTTCCCTCCGGGTCTTCGGGCCTTGCGAAGCTCTGTGTACTGCGAGCGCTGCTACTCGCAGCTGAGAAGGACCGTGGAGCTAGCGGCGAATTCGGAGAGCTCTTCGCTGCACTGCGCCGCTCGCAAGCGGCTTCGTTCTTCGCCTTTTGCCGTCCGGCGAGAGCTGAACTCCAGCGGTCAGTTGCAGCTCTGCCCAACAGCGTGTTCTCAGTTCTGCGGGCAAGCACGCCCTCTTGCCTTGGCCCCGAGTGCAAAGTCCCGAGCGAGCACTCGACTCAGTGCAATGCACCCGGAAGGACGCTCTCGCTCGCCTTTCAAGGAGCGATTCCTAACAGCAGAAGCAGCAGAGGCACAAACTGCATGACGAGAAGGGACAACGTAGAACACGTCTCTGTCCTGGCGCATTTTCGTGTGCGATACTTCCCTCCGGGTCTTCGGGCCTTGCGAAGCCCTGTGTACTGCGAGCGCTGCTACTCGCAGCTGAGAAGGACCGTGGAGCTAGCGGCGAATTCGGAGAGCTCTTCGCTGCACTGCGCCGCTCGCAAGCGGCTTCGTTCTTCGCCTTCTGCCGTCCGGCGAGAGCTGAACTCCAGCGGTCAGTTGCAGCTCTGCCCAACAGCGTGTTCTCAGTTCTGCGGGCAAGCACGCCCTCTTGCCTTGGCCCCGAGTGCAAAGTCCCGAGCGAGCACTCGACTCAGTGCAATGCACCCGGAAGGACGCTCTCGCTCGCCTTTCAAGGAGCGATTCCTAACAGCAGAAGCAGCAGAGGCACAAACTGCATGACGAGAAGGGACAACGTAGAACACGTCTCTGTCCTGGCGCATTTTCGTGTGCGATACTTCCCTCCGGGTCTTCGGGCCTTGCGAAGCTCTGTGTACTGCGAGCGCTGCTACTCGCAGCTGAGAAGGACCGTGGAGCTAGCGGCGAATTCGGAGAGCTCTTCGCTGCACTGCGCCGCTCGCAAGCGGCTTCGTTCTTCGCCTTCTGCCGTCCGGCGAGAGCTGAACTCCAGCGGTCAGTTGCAGCTCTGCCCAACAGCGTGTTCTCAGTTCTGCGGGCAAGCACGCCCTCTTGCCTTGGCCCCGAGAGCAAAGTCCCGAGCGAGCACTCGACTCAGTGCAATGCACCCGGAAGGACGCTCTCGCTCGTCTTTCAAGGAGCGATTACCTACAGCAGAAGCAGCAGAGGCACAAACTGCATGACGAGAAGGGACAACGTAGAACACGTCTCTGTCCTGGCGCATTTTCGTGTGCGATACTTCCCTCCGGGTCTTCGGGCCTTGCGAAGCTCTGTGTACTGCGAGCGCTGCTACTCGCAGCTGAGAAGGACCGTGGAGCTAGCGGCGAATTCGGAGAGCTCTTCGCTGCACTGCGCCGCTCGCCAGCGGCTTCGTTCTTCGCCTTCTGCCGTCCGGCGAGAGCTGAACTCCAGCGGTCAGTTGCAGCTCTGCCCAACAGCGTGTTCTCAGTTCTGCGGGCAAGCACGCCCTCTTGCCTTGGCCCCGAGAGCAAAGTCCCGAGCGAGCACTCGACTCAGTGCAATGCACCCGGAAGGACGCTCTCGCTCGTCTTTCAAGGAGCGATTACCTACAGCAGAAGCAGCAGAGGCACAAACTGCATGACGAGAAGGGACAACGTAGAACACGTCTCTGTCCTGGCGCATTTTCGTGTGCGATACTTCCCTCCGGGTCTTCGGGCCTTGCGAAGCTCTGTGTACTGCGAGCGCTGCTACTCGCAGCTGAGAAGGACCGTGGAGCTAGCGGCGAATTCGGAGAGCTCTTCGCTGCACTGCGCCGCTCGCCAGCGGCTTCGTTCTTCGCCTTCTGCCGTCCGGCGAGAGCTGAACTCCAGCGGTCAGTTGCAGCTCTGCCCAACAGCGTGTTCTCAGTTCTGCGGGCAAGCACGCCCTCTTGCCTTGGCCCCGAGAGCAAAGTCCCGAGCGAGCACTCGACTCAGTGCAATGCACCCGGAAGGACGCTCTCGCTCGTCTTTCAAGGAGCGATTCCTAACAGCAGAAGCAGCAGAGGCACAAACTGCATGACGAGAAGGGACAACGTAGAACACGTCTCTGTCCTGGCACATTTCCGTGTGCCATACTTCCCTCCGGGTCTTCGGGCCCTGCGAAGCTCTGTGTACTGCGAGCGCTGCTACTCGCAGCTGAGAAGGACCGTGGAGCTAGCGGCGAATTCGGAGAGCTCTTCGCTGCACTGCGCCGCTCGCAAGCGGCTTCGTTCTTCGCCTTCTGCCGTCCGGCGAGAGCTGAACTCCAGCGGTCAGTTGCAGCTCTGCCCAACAGCGTGTTCTCAGTTCTGCGGGCAAGCACGCCCTCTTGCCTTGGCCCCGAGAGCAAAGCCCCGAGCGAGCACTCGACTCAGTGCAATGCACCCGGAAGGACGCTCTCGCTCGTCTTTCAAGGAGCGATTCCTAACAGCAGAAGCAGCAGAGGCACAAACTGCATGACGAGAAGGGACAACGTAGAACACGTCTCTGTCCTGGCACATTTTCGTGTGCGATACTTCCCTCCGGGTCTTCGGGCCTTGCGAAGCCCTGTGTACTGCGAGCGCTGCTACTCGCAGCTGAGAAGGACCGTGGAGCTAGCGGCGAATTCGGAGAGCTCTTCGCTGCACTGCGCCGCTCGCAAGCGGCTTCGTTCTTCGCCTTCTGCCGTCCGGCGAGAGCTGAACTCCAGCGGTCAGTTGCAGCTCTGCCCAACAGCGTGTTCTCAGTTCTGCGGGCAAGCACGCCCTCTTGCCTTGGCCCCGAGAGCAAAGTCCCGAGCGAGCACTCGACTCAGTGCAATGCACCCGGAAGGACGCTGTCGCTCGTCTTTCAAGGAGCGATTCCTAACAGCAGAAGCAGCAGAGGCACAAACTGCATGACGAGAAGGGACAACGTAGAACACGTCTCTGTCCTGGCACATTTCCGTGTGCCATACTTCCCTCCGGGTCTTCGGGCCTTGCGAAGCCCTGTGTACTGCGAGCGCTGCTACTCGCAGCTGAGAAGGACCGTGGAGCTAGCGGCGAATTCGGAGAGCTCTTCGCTGCACTGCGCCGCTCGCAAGCGGCTTCGTTCTTCGCCTTCTGCCGTCCGGCGAGAGCTGAACTCCAGCGGTCAGTTGCAGCTCTGCCCAACAGCGTGTTCTCAGTTCTGCGGGCAAGCACGCCCTCTTGCCTTGGCCCCGAGAGCAAAGTCCCGAGCGAGCACTCGACTCAGTGCAATGCACCCGGAAGGACGCTCTCGCTCGTCTTTCAAGGAGCGATTCCTAACAGCAGAAGCAGCAGAGGCACAAACTGCATGACGAGAAGGGACAACGTAGAACACGTCTCTGTCCTGGCACATTTCCGTGTGCCATACTTCCCTCCGGGTCTTCGGGCCTTGCGAAGCTCTGTGTACTGCGAGCGCTGCTACTCGCAGCTGAGAAGGACCGTGGAGCTAGCGGCGAATTCGGAGAGCTCTTCGCTGCACTGCGCCGCTCGCAAGCGACTTCGTTCTTCGCCTTCTGCCGTCCGGCGAGAGCTGAACTCCAGCGGTCAGTTGCAGCTCTGCCCATCAGCGTGTTCTCAGTTCTGCGGGCAAGCACGCCCTCTTGCCTTGGCCCCGAGTGCAAAGTCCCGAGCGAGCACTCGACTCAGTGCAATGCACCCGGAAGGACGCTCTCGCTCGTCTTTCAAGGAGCGATTACCTACAGCAGAAGCAGCAGAGGCACAAACTGCATGACGAGAAGGGACAACGTAGAACACGTCTCTGTCCTGGCGCATTTTCGTGTGCGATACTTCCCTCCGGGTCTTCGGGCCTTGCGAAGCTCTGTGTACTGCGAGCCCTGCTACTCGCAGCTGAGAAGGACCGTGGAGCTAGCGGCGAATTCGGAGAGCTCTTCGCTGCACTGCGCCGCTCGCAAGCGGCTTCGTTCTTCGCCTTCTGCCGTCCGGCGAGAGCTGAACTCCAGCGGTCAGTTGCAGCTCTGCCCAACAGCGTGTTCTCAGTTCTGCGGGCAAGCACGCCCTCTTGCCTTGGCCCCGAGTGCAAAGTCCCGAGCGAGCACTCGACTCAGTGCAATGCACCCGGAAGGACGCTCTCGCTCGCCTTTCAAGGAGCGATTACCTACAGCAGAAGCAGCAGAGGCACAAACTGCATGACGAGAAGGGACAACGTAGAACACGTCTCTGTCCTGGCGCATTTTCGTGTGCGATACTTCCCTCCGGGTCTTCGGGCCTTGCGAAGCTCTGTGTACTGCGAGCGCTGCTACTCGCAGCTGAGAAGGACCGTGGAGCTAGCGGCGAATTCGGAGAGCTCTTCGCTGCACTGCGCCGCTCGCAAGCGGCTTCGTTCTTCGCCTTCTGCCGTCCGGCGAGAGCTGAACTCCAGCGGTCAGTTGCAGCTCTGCCCAACAGCGTGTTCTCAGTTCTGCGGGCAAGCACGCCCTCTTGCCTTGGCCCCGAGTGCAAAGTCCCGAGCGAGCACTCGACTCAGTGCAATGCACCCGGAAGGACGCTCTCGCTCGCCTTTCAAGGAGCGATTCCTAACAGCAGAAGCAGCAGAGGCACAAACTGCATGACGAGAAGGGACAACGTAGAACACGTCTCTGTCCTGGCACATTTTCGTGTGCGATACTTCCCTCCGGCTCTTCGGGCCTTGCGAAGCTCTGTGTACTGCGAGCGCTGCTACTCGCAGCTGAGAAGGACCGTGGAGCTAGCGGCGAATTCGGAGAGCTCTTCGCTGCACTGCGCCGCTCGCAAGCGGCTTCGTTCTTCGCCTTCTGCCGTCCGGCGAGAGCTGAACTCCAGCGGTCAGTTGCAGCTCTGCCCAACAGCGTGTTCTCAGTTCTGCGGGCAAGCACGCCCTCTTGCCTTGGCCCCGAGAGCAAAGTCCCGAGCGAGCACTCGACTCAGTGCAATGCACCCGGAAGGACGCTCTCGCTCGTCTTTCAAGGAGCGATTCCTAACAGCAGAAGCAGCAGAGGCACAAACTGCATGACGAGAAGGGACAACGTAGAACACGTCTCTGTCCTGGCACATTTTCCTGTGCGATACTTCCCTCCGGGTCTTCGGTCCTTGCGAAGCTCTATGTACTGTGAGCGCTGCTACTTGCAGCTGAGAAAGACCGTGGAGCTAGCGGCGAATTCGGAGAGCGCTGAGCACGTAGTCAAGAAGCGAGACGTGGCCCTGCAACGCGGTGCTAATAGCAGCTTCCTCGCGGCCGGGGCGAGCTCCGGCCACAAGACATTCTCGTCCTGGCAACGGATCTCTGTGACGGGCGTAGGCGAAAAGCTTTCGTTTTCCATTCGAACTGCGAGAGAGGCAGACTGTTGCACGGAGCTCTGAGAACAAAGGTGCACGCCCTAGGCGGGCTTGGGCAGAAGCAGCGTTCTCTAGCTCTTGGCTGCCGGCGCACTTGTGGTTGTGTGGCGCCCTTGCAATGGCTTCTGGCCGCCGGCAAGTGAAAGCGGCTCCACGCTTGGGCGAGGGCGGTGAACGAAGCGGCACTAGTCCCGTGCTTGTGTGCACCACGTTACAGGCTACTAGGAGAGGAAGGTGGTTGACTCTCGCTTGCCTTCCCAAGTGCCCTTAGCAGTCGGAAGGAGCAAGCTGAAGCACTGCTGCTTGTGCTGCTCCTTGGTTCCCTTGCAGCCCGCTGTGAAAGCATTGGCGGTCGCTTCTAGGCGCCGAGTTGCACACAGCACCACTGTAAGTGCCGCGGAGAAGGGAAATCCAGAGTGCAGCGAGGAGCTGGACGTGGCTTACGTGCAGTAAGGAGAAGGTGAACCTAGGCACTGCCTCTTCAATCTGGCCGCCTCTGCTCTGGTAGCAACTTTTGCAAGTCGGCAGAGGGAGCTGCGAGTATGTAGAACGGAGGGCAGCGAGACGCCGTGTGTTATGCGCCCTTTCAGGGCTGCTGCCAGGGTGCCACTTTAAGAACGCCTTCTTCTTCCTCGCGTCCTTCCTCCACTATAGTCTCCTGGATTCACCTGAGACTCTTCCTAGGCATCTCCCTGATCCTTTTTGCAATGAGTCTCACATCATTCTCCTGAAGAAACTGTCTGCTTATGGTTTGCATGGGTGGGCTGTTTGCTGGGTGACAAACTGGGTGATGGCCAGGCCCACAGAGTGGTGGGAAATAGAGTTCATCCAGCTGGTCCCCAAGGCTCGGTCTTGGGCCCAGTCCTGTTTAATATCTTGCTCAGTGTTCTGGACAAGGGGATAGAGTACACGCCCAGGAAGTTCACAGATGATGCAAAGTTGGCTGGTAGTGTTTTTTTCTTCTGGAGGACAGCAGGCTCTGCTTCTTCTTCCTCCTGTTCTGAGGTCGCTGCTCCCTCTTCATCCCTCATTAAGTGTGCTGATTTTGTCACTTGGATGAGAAAACAAACAATTTTAGCAACAATACTAGTGGCAGGGTACAAGAAAGGAAGAGTTCACACGAATCCCCCCCCCCCCGCCCAACAACAGAAAATACCTGATGGCTCCTCTGCCCAGCTTACTGACTACACCGGAACCCATTGTCCCCCAAAGATACTCCCTTCTCCCTGCCCCCAGCCATGATGTGAGATGGAATAGAATAACTAAGATTAAGATTCTCCCTATGGAACTCCATCATACTTCGATTCTGGGAAAAAAAATTTCTTGAAGTTCTATCATTTCAGATCATTTGAATTTGAATTTGCATACTAAAAAGTCTAGCCAGAAACTCATGACAATATTAATAGCCCATTCTAGAATGTCCGAGATGATAGACACTTCTTTCAAGAGAATGTGATACCTCACGTGACTTCTCCAGAATTTAAATGAACAGCGGGAGTAGTCTACAAGATTCTTGCTGCCATCTGGATTTCCTGGTATTTGGCTGGTCTATGTAAACCAACCAGCTATTCAGCAGAGGGAATATTAGTGTGATACTTGATGGTATGTGAGATGGAACACAGTAATTTATGGCTTTTTGCATAGTGATGAAGCTGTAAAGAAAGCTCCGTAATGCTCAGACAAGGAGGCTGCTGGACTTCAAGCAGCAAAGGCCCAAAACGAACCAGTGAAAAGGTGTCATTGAAAAAAAAAAAAAAGCCAGGTGGGGAGCAAAGTGATACTTAAGGGCAGTTTACTGAAAGAGGGAATCTAGTGAAAAAAAAAGTCCAAGAGTGAAGGAATAACAGAGAAAATGAAACTAAGGAAGGAAATCAATCTCAGCTAATCATTTCAGAAGCTAACAAGTTGTCATTGCAATGATGCATAAAGTGAGAAAAAATAAATATGTCTGCGCCAAAATCTGAAATATGAACTTTATTGCATTCTGTCTTCCACGGAATCATACAACAGTCTGTGATTAAAGATCATGTAGTCCAACTTCCTTGCCAGGTAGATCTTACAGTAGATCAAATTGCTCAAGACTAGCCAAACTGATAAGGAGCACTCTCAATGATGGGGCATCCACAACTTCTCTGGAACACCCGTTTGAGTGTCTCACCAGCTTCATTGTAGAAAAGTTTTTCCTTTTAGCCAATCTAAACCTAGTCTCAGTTTGAAAGCATGGCCCCTTATCCTGTCTCTGCAAACTTTCCTAAAAAGTCTTTCTCCATTTGTCTTATACCCTCTTTACATATTCAAAGGCCACAATACTGTCTCTCCAGAAACCTCTCTTCTCCAGGCTAAAAGATCCTACTTTTCACAAGAACCAGGTCATAAACTGAGATGGAAGACATCTCAGGAGATCAGATCATCCAACAGCTCAGCGTAAGAATAGCTCTGAAGTCAGATCAACTAGCTTAGGGCTGTGTCTGTTTGAATTTTGAAAATTAGCAGGACTTGAAATGCTTCAAGGAAGAGAACTCGGGGTGGCTCCAGAAACAGCCTGAGAAACTCGAGCAAACTCGAAACCTCAGAAACTACCACTGCTTTCTCTCCCTCAGCCCAAGCAGTCCCAAAGAAGAAGTGTTCCCAGCAGGCTGGGATAGCACACATATACACTACATATACGTGACAGGCATCGCCAGCAGCCACATCCTGCTCCTTTCTGTGGCTGGCAAGAGTGAGACTGGATGTTTACATGTGGGCAAACTGGGTCCCTCCAGCAGCTCACACACTCAGCCTGCCCAGTGACCCCACTGAATTCCAGTATTAGCAGTGTGCCAAGGCCACAGCACTACTCCGCTTGCTGGCACAGACCATCACACGCCTCCTAAATCAGTCAGGACTCCCCTGGTCCCACAGCCAGCACCCCACTTGCCCTCCGCCAGGCCACTGCCATTGTTCACCAACTTCTCCACTTTGATCTTTGCTGGTGCTCTCAACACTGGCACACCCAGATGTTCTGCAGCTGTTGTCTCCTGGTGGAAAGGACTTGTAAAGCCATGTTTCCTAACAGGACTTCCACAACCTTTCAAAGCAACCTTTACTGGAGTATGAACAATCTCATTCAAATGTCAACATTTCTTTTCCCGTATGTGAAATCAGAATTTCCTTCTTCCGGGCATGCCCAAAACAAGGCACAAACTACATTGTGCCTTCTGTTTCACATGCTGACTCGTTTGTAAACAATGCTAGGAGAATACCTGTTTTGATCCAAGCTAATCTCTGGCCCTTATAGTGCTTTCGGTAGTTAGTTTTGCTTTGTTATTTACTTGATGTCCCATTGAATTGTTGAATCATAAACAGACTACCTGTCTGTATAGCAGCATAGCAGTGATGAATAAATGCAAGAGAAGGAGCAAGGTGATTGTTTGCTAGACTCTTCCTAGAAACTGAGAAATCTGTTACTTAATGCTGACCACAGCAGATGGAGGAAGCATCCTACATGATGTCAAAGCAATGAAGCTGTAATCACTTTTATGATTACAGTCAAGGCACTGCTTTTGCCACCATTAGTGGAGTGCGGGGAATCTTAAAAGACGACACTCTAACTGTTGTCCATGCTCACTGAGAAAATAATGCTTTTACAGCAGAGCAGGTCTCACCGCAGCTAAATCATGGCTTCAACTGTACACCGCCTTCAAAAAGCCCACAAAAACACAAATGAAAGGATTTGGAACTCAAGGGAATCTCGGATTGTGACATCAGCTCACTCTGGATTCTTTCCAAATTCTCAATTCCATTTTCTTCCGAGCCAATTTTCCCACCTAACTTGAGATGTAATTTATGGATTTCCAACACATCTATTTACCTTAGAATTAGATTGCCACTAGCCAAAAAGACAGAAACAAGCAGTTAAGTGAAGACTGAAACCATGGTTGTTTAGAACAGCAAAACTTGGGCGAAACTATTCTTAAGAAAACCAAAACTTTTAGGACTTACCCATGTATTTTTGGAGGTGGAAAAAGTTTTACATCGAAAAGTCCCTAGGGAACTCTCTTCAGTGCCTGGAGAGCCGCTGTCGCTCGCCTTTCATTCGTCACAGCAGAGGCAGCAGAGCACAAGATGGCCGACGAGAAGGGGCAGTGTAGAACTCTCTGTCTGTCTGTGTCTCTACTCAGTGTAGAACGTCTCTATCCTGGCACATTTTCGAGTGCGATACTTCCCTCCGGGTCTTCGGTCCTTGCGAAGCTCTATGTACTGTGAGCGCTGCTACTTGCAGCTGAGAAAGACCGTGGAGCTAGCGGCGAATTCGGAGAGCGCTGAGCACGTAGTCAAGAAGCGAGACGTGGCCCTGCAACGCGGTGCTAATAGCAGCTTCCTCGCGGCGGGGGCGAGCTCCGGCCACAAGGCATTCTCGTCCTGGCAACGGATCTCTGTGACGGGCGTAGGCGAAAAGCTTTCGTTTTCCATTCGAACTGCGAGAGAGGCAGACTGTTGCACGGAGCTCTGAGAACAAAGGTGCACGCCCTAGGCGGGCTTGGGCAGAAGCAGCGTTCTCTAGCTCTTGGCTGCCGGCGCACTTGTGGTTGTGTGGCGCCCTTGCAGCGGCTTCTGGCCGCCGGCAAGTGAAAGCGGCTCCACGCTTGGGCGAGGGCGGTGAACGAAGCGGCACTAGTCCCGTGCTTGTGTGCACCACGTTACTAGGAGAGGAAGGTGGTTGACTCTCGCTTGCCTTCCCAAGTGCCCTTAGCAGTCGGAAGGAGCAAGCTGAAGCACTGCTGCTTGTGCTGCTCCTTGGTTCCCTTGCAGCCCGCTGTGAAAGCATTGGCGGTCACTTCTAGGCGCCGAGTTGCACACAGCACCACGGTAAGTGCCTCGGAGAAGGGAAATCCAGAGTGCAGCGAGGAGCTGGACGTGGCTTACGTGCAGTAAGGAGAAGGTGAACCTAGGCACTGCCTCTTCAATCTGGCCGCCTCTGCTCTGGTAGCAACTTTTGCAAGTCGGCAGAGGGAGCCGCGAGTATGTAGAACGGAGGGCAGCGAGATGCCGTGTGTTATGCGCCTTTTCAGGGCTGCTGCCAGGGTGCTACTTTAAGAACGCCTTTTTCTTCCTCGCGTCCTTCTCGCTTCGCTCTAGCTGCATGGAGTACAGCACAGCGAAGGAGTGAGGAAGGGCTCTGCCCCAGCTTTTGTCCCGGCCTGCCTGTGCTGCGCCTTTAGCTGCACACGAGAACAACGGCATTTCTTACCCGCAAGGTAAAAAAGGCTTTAGTGTAGCCTTAGGAATGGCAAGTGCCTAGGCATTAAGTTGAGCGACCACGTATGAGGGAGTCTTTAGAGGTTTCCTCCCCCATGGCGCAGGTGTATTCTCATTCTCGTGCTGAACTGAAAAGTCCGGGCATGGCAAGACTGGCCTGCCTTGTGCAGAGACGAACACAAATGTGGGGCTATGATCCTCTGTGTTCGGAGCTCTGCTTCCGGGTGTGTGGGCCGCCGTGAGCCCGCAGCAGCCGCCGAGGACAGTGTGGATTGTGGATGAGTCTGGGCTGGCCCCCGGCCCCCTCGTTGGTCTGACAGCGGCAGAAGTGGCGTAGGAGCGGCATCGCCTGAGGGCCCCATGGGGGGCGGGAAGAGAGCCGGGAGTGACCCCGAACGACACCGGAAGCGATATCCGTAGGGCCCGGAAGGCCAGCGTTGCCATCGAGTTTGGCCGGTAGGAGGCGTCTAAGGTGCTTTGAAAGGTGGAGCTTCTTTGCTCTAGGACAGTCTGGGAGAGCTGAGGGTGTCCAATCTGGAGAACAGAAGGCTCCAGGGAGATCTTCGAGCCCTTTGCAGTGCCTGCTGGGGCTCCAAGATAGCTGGGGAGGGACTTTGGAAAAGGGTCTGGACTCGCAGGACAAGGGGGAATAGCTTCAAACTGCCAGAGGGCTGGGATAGATGGGATATTGGAAAGGAATTCTTCCTTGGGTGGGTGCTGAGGCACATGTTGTTCAAAGAGGCTGTGTAGGAGCCCCATGGCAGGAAGCGTCCAGGGCCAGGCTGGAGCGGACATGGAGCAACCTGGACTAGTGGAAAAGTGTCCCTGCCCGTGTCAGGATGTGGGAAGAAGATAATTTGTCTCTAAGGTCGCTTCCAGTCCAAACCATTCTGGGATTCTAGGATTCATGGAAGGCCCTTTTCCAAGTGAAGTGTTGTATCTCTTGGCTCCCAGCTTGTAGTTGCCAGTTCTTCTGGAAGCAGGCGTGGCGAAGCAGCTGTGATGAGCCATGGGTTCTCAATAGGACGAGTGTGATATATTTGCAGAGAGGAAGGCTGCAGACAGATCTTCAAGGTCCAGGTAAAACAAGCAAAGGATTGAATAGAAGCCAAAGATTGGTTGTGTTAGTCAGTTTGCTGGCTGTTGAAATGGCCCCAGGTAATTTTCAACATTTCTAATTTGGATTTGTTTGAGTAAAAAATGAATGTGTTACCTCCAGCGTAGGCTCTCCAATGCATCTCCATGTGCTCCCATCTCTTTGTTGTATATCGGGTTCTATTAACTGAAGACAGAATCATAACACAGTAGTAAAACATTTAGAGGTGCGAAGCTCTGTGTACTGCGAGCGCTGCTACTCGCAGCTGAGAAGGACCGTGGAGCTAGCGGCGAATTCGGAGAGCTCTTCGCTGCACTGCGCCGCTCGCAAGCGGC
Source organism: Sturnus vulgaris (assembly GCF_052056855.1). Taxonomy (NCBI): domain Eukaryota; kingdom Metazoa; phylum Chordata; class Aves; order Passeriformes; family Sturnidae; genus Sturnus; species Sturnus vulgaris. The sequence continues at coordinate 83,074 of NW_028276070.1, forward strand.
TTCGTTCTTCGCCTTCTGCCGTCCGGCGAGAGCTGAACTCCAGCGGTCAGTTGCAGCTCTGCCCAACAGCGTGTTCTCAGTTCTGCGGGCAAGCACGCCCTCTTGCCTTGGCCCCGAGAGCAAAGTCCCGAGCGAGCACTCGACTCAGTGCAATGCACCCGGAAGGACGCTCTCGCTCGTCTTTCAAGGAGCGATTCCTAACAGCAGAAGCAGCAGAGGCACAAACTGCATGACGAGAAGGGACAACGTAGAACACGTCTCTGTCCTGGCACATTTCCGTGTGCCATACTTCCCTCCGGGTCTTCGGGCCTTGCGAAGCTCTGTGTACTGCGAGCGCTGCTACTCGCAGCTGAGAAGGACCGTGGAGCTAGCGGCGAATTCGGAGAGCTCTTCGCTGCACTGCGCCGCTCGCAAGCGGCTTCGTTCTTCGCCTTCTGCCGTCCGGCGAGAGCTGAACTCCAGCGGTAAGTTTCAGCTCTGCCCAACAGCGTGTTCTCAGTTCTGCGGGCAAGCACGCCCTCTTGCCTTGGCCCCGAGAGCAAAGCCCCGAGCGAGCACTCGACTCAGTGCAATGCACCCGGAAGGACGCTCTCGCTCGCCTTTCAAGGAGCGATTCCTAACAGCAGAAGCAGCAGAGGCACAAACTGCATGACGAGAAGGGACAACGTAGAACACGTCTCTGTCCTGGCGCATTTTCGTGTGCGATACTTCCCTCCGGGTCTTCGGGCCTTGCGAAGCTCTGTGTACTGCGAGCGCTGCTACTCGCAGCTGAGAAGGACCGTGGAGCTAGCGGCGAATTCGGAGAGCTCTTCGCTGCACTGCGCCGCTCGCAAGCGGCTTCGTTCTTCGCCTTCTGCCGTCCGGCGAGAGCTGAACTCCAGCGGTCAGTTGCAGCTCTGCCCAACAGCGTGTTCTCAGTTCTGCGGGCAAGCACGCCCTCTTGCCTTGGCCCCGAGTGCAAAGTCCCGAGCGAGCACTCGACTCAGTGCAATGCACCCGGAAGGACGCTGTCGCTCGCCTTTCAAGGAGCGATTCCTAACAGCAGAAGCAGCAGAGGCACAAACTGCATGACGAGAAGGGACAACGTAGAACACGTCTCTGTCCTGGCGCATTTTCGTGTGCGATACTTCCCTCCGGGTCTTCGGGCCTTGCGAAGCCCTGTGTACTGCGAGCGCTGCTACTCGCAGCTGAGAAGGACCGTGGAGCTAGCGGCGAATTCGGAGAGCTCTTCGCTGCACTGCGCCGCTCGCAAGCGGCTTCGTTCTTCGCCTTCTGCCGTCCGGCGAGAGCTGAACTCCAGCGGTCAGTTGCAGCTCTGCCCAACAGCGTGTTCTCAGTTCTGCGGGCAAGCACGCCCTCTTGCCTTGGCCCCGAGAGCAAAGTCCCGAGCGAGCACTCGACTCAGTGCAATGCACCCGGAAGGACGCTCTCGCTCGCCTTTCAAGGAGCGATTCCTAACAGCAGAAGCAGCAGAGGCACAAACTGCATGACGAGAAGGGACAACGTAGAACACGTCTCTGTCCTGGCGCATTTTCGTGTGCGATACTTCCCTCCGGGTCTTCGGGCCTTGCGAAGCCCTGTGTACTGCGAGCGCTGCTACTCGCAGCTGAGAAGGACCGTGGAGCTAGCGGCGAATTCGGAGAGCTCTTCGCTGCACTGCGCCGCTCGCAAGCGGCTTCGTTCTTCGCCTTCTGCCGTCCGGCGAGAGCTGAACTCCAGCGGTCAGTTGCAGCTCTGCCCAACAGCGTGTTCTCAGTTCTGCGGGCAAGCACGCCCTCTTGCCTTGGCCCCGAGAGCAAAGTCCCGAGCGAGCACTCGACTCAGTGCAATGCACCCGGAAGGACGCTGTCGCTCGTCTTTCAAGGAGCGATTCCTAACAGCAGAAGCAGCAGAGGCACAAACTGCATGACGAGAAGGGACAACGTAGAACACGTCTCTGTCCTGGCACATTTCCGTGTGCCATACTTCCCTCCGGGTCTTCGGGCCTTGCGAAGCCCTGTGTACTGCGAGCGCTGCTACTCGCAGCTGAGAAGGACCGTGGAGCTAGCGGCGAATTCGGAGAGCTCTTCGCTGCACTGCGCCGCTCGCAAGCGGCTTCGTTCTTCGCCTTCTGCCGTCCGGCGAGAGCTGAACTCCAGCGGTCAGTTGCAGCTCTGCCCAACAGCGTGTTCTCAGTTCTGCGGGCAAGCACGCCCTCTTGCCTTGGCCCCGAGAGCAAAGTCCCGAGCGAGCACTCGACTCAGTGCAATGCACCCGGAAGGACGCTCTCGCTCGTCTTTCAAGGAGCGATTCCTAACAGCAGAAGCAGCAGAGGCACAAACTGCATGACGAGAAGGGACAACGTAGAACACGTCTCTGTCCTGGCACATTTCCGTGTGCCATACTTCCCTCCGGGTCTTCGGGCCTTGCGAAGCTCTGTGTACTGCGAGCGCTGCTACTCGCAGCTGAGAAGGACCGTGGAGCTAGCGGCGAATTCGGAGAGCTCTTCGCTGCACTGCGCCGCTCGCAAGCGGCTTCGTTCTTCGCCTTTTGCCGTCCGGCGAGAGCTGAACTCCAGCGGTCAGTTGCAGCTCTGCCCAACAGCGTGTTCTCAGTTCTGCGGGCAAGCACGCCCTCTTGCCTTGGCCCCGAGAGCAAAGCCCCGAGCGAGCACTCGACTCAGTGCAATGCACCCGGAAGGACGCTCTCGCTCGTCTTTCAAGGAGCGATTCCTAACAGCAGAAGCAGCAGAGGCACAAACTGCATGACGAGAAGGGACAACGTAGAACACGTCTCTGTCCTGGCACATTTTCGTGTGCGATACTTCCCTCCGGCTCTTCGGGCCTTGCGAAGCTCTGTGTACTGCGAGCGCTGCTACTCGCAGCTGAGAAGGACCGTGGAGCTAGCGGCGAATTCGGAGAGCTCTTCGCTGCACTGCGCCGCTCGCAAGCGGCTTCGTTCTTCGCCTTCTGCCGTCCGGCGAGAGCTGAACTCCAGCGGTCAGTTGCAGCTCTGCCCAACAGCGTGTTCTCAGTTCTGCGGGCAAGCACGCCCTCTTGCCTTGGCCCCGAGAGCAAAGACCCGAGCGAGCACTCGACTCAGTGCAATGCACCCGGAAGGACGCTCTCGCTCGCCTTTCAAGGAGCGATTACCTACAGCAGAAGCAGCAGAGGCACAAACTGCATGACGAGAAGGGACAACGTAGAACACGTCTCTGTCCTGGCGCATTTTCGTGTGCGATACTTCCCTCCGGGTCTTCGGGCCTTGCGAAGCCCTGTGTACTGCGAGCGCTGCTACTCGCAGCTGAGAAGGACCGTGGAGCTAGCGGCGAATTCGGAGAGCTCTTCGCTGCACTGCGCCGCTCGCAAGCGGCTTCGTTCTTCGCCTTCTGCCGTCCGGCGAGAGCTGAACTCCAGCGGTCAGTTGCAGCTCTGCCCAACAGCGTGTTCTCAGTTCTGCGGGCAAGCACGCCCTCTTGCCTTGGCCCCGAGAGCAAAGTCCCGAGCGAGCACTCGACTCAGTGCAATGCACCCGGAAGGACGCTCTCGCTCGCCTTTCAAGGAGCGATTCCTAACAGCAGAAGCAGCAGAGGCACAAACTGCATGACGAGAAGGGACAACGTAGAACACGTCTCTGTCCTGGCGCATTTTCGTGTGCGATACTTCCCTCCGGGTCTTCGGGCCTTGCGAAGCCCTGTGTACTGCGAGCGCTGCTACTCGCAGCTGAGAAGGACCGTGGAGCTAGCGGCGAATTCGGAGAGCTCTTCGCTGCACTGCGCCGCTCGCAAGCGGCTTCGTTCTTCGCCTTCTGCCGTCCGGCGAGAGCTGAACTCCAGCGGTCAGTTGCAGCTCTGCCCAACAGCGTGTTCTCAGTTCTGCGGGCAAGCACGCCCTCTTGCCTTGGCCCCGAGTGCAAAGTCCCGAGCGAGCACTCGACTCAGTGCAATGCACCCGGAAGGACGCTCTCGCTCGCCTTTCAAGGAGCGATTCCTAACAGCAGAAGCAGCAGAGGCACAAACTGCATGACGAGAAGGGACAACGTAGAACACGTCTCTGTCCTGGCGCATTTTCGTGTGCGATACTTCCCTCCGGGTCTTCGGGCCTTGCGAAGCCCTGTGTACTGCGAGCGCTGCTACTCGCAGCTGAGAAGGACCGTGGAGCTAGCGGCGAATTCGGAGAGCTCTTCGCTGCACTGCGCCGCTCGCAAGCGGCTTCGTTCTTCGCCTTCTGCCGTCCGGCGAGAGCTGAACTCCAGCGGTCAGTTGCAGCTCTGCCCAACAGCGTGTTCTCAGTTCTGCGGGCAAGCACGCCCTCTTGCCTTGGCCCCGAGTGCAAAGTCCCGAGCGAGCACTCGACTCAGTGCAATGCACCCGGAAGGACGCTCTCGCTCGCCTTTCAAGGAGCGATTCCTAACAGCAGAAGCAGCAGAGGCACAAACTGCATGACGAGAAGGGACAACGTAGAACACGTCTCTGTCCTGGCGCATTTTCGTGTGCGATACTTCCCTCCGGGTCTTCGGGCCTTGCGAAGCCCTGTGTACTGCGAGCGCTGCTACTCGCAGCTGAGAAGGACCGTGGAGCTAGCGGCGAATTCGGAGAGCTCTTCGCTGCACTGCGCCGCTCGCAAGCGGCTTCGTTCTTCGCCTTTTGCCGTCCGGCGAGAGCTGAACTCCAGCGGTCAGTTGCAGCTCTGCCCAACAGCGTGTTCTCAGTTCTGCGGGCAAGCACGCCCTCTTGCCTTGGCCCCGAGTGCAAAGTCCCGAGCGAGCACTCGACTCAGTGCAATGCACCCGGAAGGACGCTCTCGCTCGCCTTTCAAGGAGCGATTCCTAACAGCAGAAGCAGCAGAGGCACAAACTGCATGACGAGAAGGGACAACGTAGAACACGTCTCTGTCCTGGCGCATTTTCGTGTGCGATACTTCCCTCCGGGTCTTCGGGCCTTGCGAAGCCCTGTGTACTGCGAGCGCTGCTACTCGCAGCTGAGAAGGACCGTGGAGCTAGCGGCGAATTCGGAGAGCTCTTCGCTGCACTGCGCCGCTCGCAAGCGGCTTCGTTCTTCGCCTTCTGCCGTCCGGCGAGAGCTGAACTCCAGCGGTCAGTTGCAGCTCTGCCCAACAGCGTGTTCTCAGTTCTGCGGGCAAGCACGCCCTCTTGCCTTGGCCCCGAGAGCAAAGTCCCGAGCGAGCACTCGACTCAGTGCAATGCACCCGGAAGGACGCTCTCGCTCGTCTTTCAAGGAGCGATTACCTACAGCAAAAGCAGCAGAGGCACAAACTGCATGACGAGAAGGGACAACGTAGAACACGTCTCTGTCCTGGCACATTTTCGTGTGCGATACTTCCCTCCGGGTCTTCGGGCCTTGCGAAGCTCTGTGTACTGCGAGCGCTGCTACTCGCAGCTGAGAAGGACCGTGGAGCTAGCGGCGAATTCGGAGAGCTCTTCGCTGCACTGCGCCGCTCGCAAGCGGCTTCGTTCTTCGCCTTCTGCCGTCCGGCGAGAGCTGAACTCCAGCGGTCAGTTGCAGCTCTGCCCAACAGCGTGTTCTCAGTTCTGCGGGCAAGCACGCCCTCTTGCCTTGGCCCCGAGAGCAAAGTCCCGAGCGAGCACTCGACTCAGTGCAATGCACCCGGAAGGACGCTCTCGCTCGCCTTTCAAGGAGCGATTACCTACAGCAGAAGCAGCAGAGGCACAAACTGCATGACGAGAAGGGACAACGTAGAACACGTCTCTGTCCTGGCGCATTTTCGTGTGCGATACTTCCCTCCGGGTCTTCGGGCCTTGCGAAGCCCTGTGTACTGCGAGCGCTGCTACTCGCAGCTGAGAAGGACCGTGGAGCTAGCGGCGAATTCGGAGAGCTCTTCGCTGCACTGCGCCGCTCGCAAGCGGCTTCGTTCTTCGCCTTCTGCCGTCCGGCGAGAGCTGAACTCCAGCGGTCAGTTGCAGCTCTGCCCAACAGCGTGTTCTCAGTTCTGCGGGCAAGCACGCCCTCTTGCCTTGGCCCCGAGAGCAAAGTCCCGAGCGAGCACTCGACTCAGTGCAATGCACCCGGAAGGACGCTGTCGCTCGTCTTTCAAGGAGCGATTCCTAACAGCAGAAGCAGCAGAGGCACAAACTGCATGACGAGAAGGGACAACGTAGAACACGTCTCTGTCCTGGCGCATTTTCGTGTGCGATACTTCCCTCCGGGTCTTCGGGCCTTGCGAAGCCCTGTGTACTGCGAGCGCTGCTACTCGCAGCTGAGAAGGACCGTGGAGCTAGCGGCGAATTCGGAGAGCTCTTCGCTGCACTGCGCCGCTCGCAAGCGGCTTCGTTCTTCGCCTTCTGCCGTCCGGCGAGAGCTGAACTCCAGCGGTCAGTTGCAGCTCTGCCCAACAGCGTGTTCTCAGTTCTGCGGGCAAGCACGCCCTCTTGCCTTGGCCCCGAGAGCAAAGTCCCGAGCGAGCACTCGACTCAGTGCAATGCACCCGGAAGGACGCTCTCGCTCGTCTTTCAAGGAGCGATTCCTAACAGCAGAAGCAGCAGAGGCACAAACTGCATGACGAGAAGGGACAACGTAGAACACGTCTCTGTCCTGGCGCATTTTCGTGTGCGATACTTCCCTCCGGGTCTTCGGGCCTTGCGAAGCCCTGTGTACTGCGAGCGCTGCTACTCGCAGCTGAGAAGGACCGTGGAGCTAGCGGCGAATTCGGAGAGCTCTTCGCTGCACTGCGCCGCTCGCAAGCGGCTTCGTTCTTCGCCTTCTGCCGTCCGGCGAGAGCTGAACTCCAGCGGTCAGTTGCAGCTCTGCCCAACAGCGTGTTCTCAGTTCTGCGGGCAAGCACGCCCTCTTGCCTTGGCCCCGAGTGCAAAGTCCCGAGCGAGCACTCGACTCAGTGCAATGCACCCGGAAGGACGCTCTCGCTCGCCTTTCAAGGAGCGATTCCTAACAGCAGAAGCAGCAGAGGCACAAACTGCATGACGAGAAGGGACAACGTAGAACACGTCTCTGTCCTGGCGCATTTTCGTGTGCGATACTTCCCTCCGGGTCTTCGGGCCTTGCGAAGCTCTGTGTACTGCGAGCGCTGCTACTCGCAGCTGAGAAGGACCGTGGAGCTAGCGGCGAATTCGGAGAGCTCTTCGCTGCACTGCGCCGCTCGCAAGCGGCTTCGTTCTTCGCCTTTTGCCGTCCGGCGAGAGCTGAACTCCAGCGGTCAGTTGCAGCTCTGCCCAACAGCGTGTTCTCAGTTCTGCGGGCAAGCACGCCCTCTTGCCTTGGCCCCGAGTGCAAAGTCCCGAGCGAGCACTCGACTCAGTGCAATGCACCCGGAAGGACGCTCTCGCTCGCCTTTCAAGGAGCGATTCCTAACAGCAGAAGCAGCAGAGGCACAAACTGCATGACGAGAAGGGACAACGTAGAACACGTCTCTGTCCTGGCGCATTTTCGTGTGCGATACTTCCCTCCGGGTCTTCGGGCCTTGCGAAGCCCTGTGTACTGCGAGCGCTGCTACTCGCAGCTGAGAAGGACCGTGGAGCTAGCGGCGAATTCGGAGAGCTCTTCGCTGCACTGCGCCGCTCGCAAGCGGCTTCGTTCTTCGCCTTCTGCCGTCCGGCGAGAGCTGAACTCCAGCGGTCAGTTGCAGCTCTGCCCAACAGCGTGTTCTCAGTTCTGCGGGCAAGCACGCCCTCTTGCCTTGGCCCCGAGTGCAAAGTCCCGAGCGAGCACTCGACTCAGTGCAATGCACCCGGAAGGACGCTCTCGCTCGCCTTTCAAGGAGCGATTCCTAACAGCAGAAGCAGCAGAGGCACAAACTGCATGACGAGAAGGGACAACGTAGAACACGTCTCTGTCCTGGCGCATTTTCGTGTGCGATACTTCCCTCCGGGTCTTCGGGCCTTGCGAAGCTCTGTGTACTGCGAGCGCTGCTACTCGCAGCTGAGAAGGACCGTGGAGCTAGCGGCGAATTCGGAGAGCTCTTCGCTGCACTGCGCCGCTCGCAAGCGGCTTCGTTCTTCGCCTTCTGCCGTCCGGCGAGAGCTGAACTCCAGCGGTCAGTTGCAGCTCTGCCCAACAGCGTGTTCTCAGTTCTGCGGGCAAGCACGCCCTCTTGCCTTGGCCCCGAGAGCAAAGCCCCGAGCGAGCACTCGACTCAGTGCAATGCACCCGGAAGGACGCTCTCGCTCGTCTTTCAAGGAGCGATTCCTAACAGCAGAAGCAGCAGAGGCACAAACTGCATGACGAGAAGGGACAACGTAGAACACGTCTCTGTCCTGGCACATTTTCGTGTGCGATACTTCCCTCCGGGTCTTCGGGCCTTGCGAAGCCCTGTGTACTGCGAGCGCTGCTACTCGCAGCTGAGAAGGACCGTGGAGCTAGCGGCGAATTCGGAGAGCTCTTCGCTGCACTGCGCCGCTCGCAAGCGGCTTCGTTCTTCGCCTTCTGCCGTCCGGCGAGAGCTGAACTCCAGCGGTCAGTTGCAGCTCTGCCCAACAGCGTGTTCTCAGTTCTGCGGGCAAGCACGCCCTCTTGCCTTGGCCCCGAGAGCAAAGTCCCGAGCGAGCACTCGACTCAGTGCAATGCACCCGGAAGGACGCTCTCGCTCGTCTTTCAAGGAGCGATTCCTAACAGCAGAAGCAGCAGAGGCACAAACTGCATGACGAGAAGGGACAACGTAGAACACGTCTCTGTCCTGGCACATTTCCGTGTGCCATACTTCCCTCCGGGTCTTCGGGCCTTGCGAAGCCCTGTGTACTGCGAGCGCTGCTACTCGCAGCTGAGAAGGACCGTGGAGCTAGCGGCGAATTCGGAGAGCTCTTCGCTGCACTGCGCCGCTCGCAAGCGGCTTCGTTCTTCGCCTTCTGCCGTCCGGCGAGAGCTGAACTCCAGCGGTCAGTTGCAGCTCTGCCCAACAGCGTGTTCTCAGTTCTGCGGGCAAGCACGCCCTCTTGCCTTGGCCCCGAGAGCAAAGTCCCGAGCGAGCACTCGACTCAGTGCAATGCACCCGGAAGGACGCTCTCGCTCGTCTTTCAAGGAGCGATTCCTAACAGCAGAAGCAGCAGAGGCACAAACTGCATGACGAGAAGGGACAACGTAGAACACGTCTCTGTCCTGGCACATTTCCGTGTGCCATACTTCCCTCCGGGTCTTCGGGCCTTGCGAAGCCCTGTGTACTGCGAGCGCTGCTACTCGCAGCTGAGAAGGACCGTGGAGCTAGCGGCGAATTCGGAGAGCTCTTCGCTGCACTGCGCCGCTCGCAAGCGGCTTCGTTCTTCGCCTTTTGCCGTCCGGCGAGAGCTGAACTCCAGCGGTCAGTTGCAGCTCTGCCCAACAGCGTGTTCTCAGTTCTGCGGGCAAGCACGCCCTCTTGCCTTGGCCCCGAGAGCAAAGCCCCGAGCGAGCACTCGACTCAGTGCAATGCACCCGGAAGGACGCTCTCGCTCGTCTTTCAAGGAGCGATTCCTAACAGCAGAAGCAGCAGAGGCACAAACTGCATGACGAGAAGGGACAACGTAGAACACGTCTCTGTCCTGGCACATTTTCGTGTGCGATACTTCCCTCCGGCTCTTCGGGCCTTGCGAAGCTCTGTGTACTGCGAGCGCTGCTACTCGCAGCTGAGAAGGACCGTGGAGCTAGCGGCGAATTCGGAGAGCTCTTCGCTGCACTGCGCCGCTCGCAAGCGGCTTCGTTCTTCGCCTTCTGCCGTCCGGCGAGAGCTGAACTCCAGCGGTCAGTTGCAGCTCTGCCCAACAGCGTGTTCTCAGTTCTGCGGGCAAGCACGCCCTCTTGCCTTGGCCCCGAGAGCAAAGTCCCGAGCGAGCACTCGACTCAGTGCAATGCACCCGGAAGGACGCTCTCGCTCGTCTTTCAAGGAGCGATTCCTAACAGCAGAAGCAGCAGAGGCACAAACTGCATGACGAGAAGGGACAACGTAGAACACGTCTCTGTCCTGGCACATTTCCGTGTGCCATACTTCCCTCCGGGTCTTCGGGCCTTGCGAAGCCCTGTGTACTGCGAGCGCTGCTACTCGCAGCTGAGAAGGACCGTGGAGCTAGCGGCGAATTCGGAGAGCTCTTCGCTGCACTGCGCCGCTCGCAAGCGGCTTCGTTCTTCGCCTTCTGCCGTCCGGCGAGAGCTGAACTCCAGCGGTCAGTTGCAGCTCTGCCCAACAGCGTGTTCTCAGTTCTGCGGGCAAGCACGCCCTCTTGCCTTGGCCCCGAGAGCAAAGTCCCGAGCGAGCACTCGACTCAGTGCAATGCACCCGGAAGGACGCTCTCGCTCGTCTTTCAAGGAGCGATTCCTAACAGCAGAAGCAGCAGAGGCACAAACTGCATGACGAGAAGGGACAACGTAGAACACGTCTCTGTCCTGGCACATTTCCGTGTGCCATACTTCCCTCCGGGTCTTCGGGCCTTGCGAAGCTCTGTGTACTGCGAGCGCTGCTACTCGCAGCTGAGAAGGACCGTGGAGCTAGCGGCGAATTCGGAGAGCTCTTCGCTGCACTGCGCCGCTCGCAAGCGGCTTCGTTCTTCGCCTTTTGCCGTCCGGCGAGAGCTGAACTCCAGCGGTCAGTTGCAGCTCTGCCCAACAGCGTGTTCTCAGTTCTGCGGGCAAGCACGCCCTCTTGCCTTGGCCCCGAGAGCAAAGCCCCGAGCGAGCACTCGACTCAGTGTAATGCACCCGGAAGGACGCTCTCGCTCGTCTTTCAAGGAGCGATTCCTAACAGCAGAAGCAGCAGAGGCACAAACTGCATGACGAGAAGGGACAACGTAGAACACGTCTCTGTCCTGGCACATTTTCGTGTGCGATACTTCCCTCCGGCTCTTCGGGCCTTGCGAAGCTCTGTGTACTGCGAGCGCTGCTACTCGCAGCTGAGAAGGACCGTGGAGCTAGCGGCGAATTCGGAGAGCTCTTCGCTGCACTGCGCCGCACGCAAGCGGCTTCGTTCTTCGCCTTCTGCCGTCCGGCGAGAGCTGAACTCCAGCGGTCAGTTGCAGCTCTGCCCAACAGCGTGTTCTCAGTTCTGCGGGCAAGCACGCCCTCTTGCCTTGGCCCCGAGAGCAAAGCCCCGAGCGAGCACTCGACTCAGTGCAATGCACCCGGAAGGACGCTCTCGCTCGTCTTTCAAGGAGCGATTCCTAACAGCAGAAGCAGCAGAGGCACAAACTGCATGACGAGAAGGGATAACGTAGAACACGTCTCTGTCCTGGCACATTTTCGTGTGCGATACTTCCCTCCGGGTCTTCGGGCCTTGCGAAGCCCTGTGTACTGCGAGCGCTGCTACTCGCAGCTGAGAAGGACCGTGGAGCTAGCGGCGAATTCGGAGAGCTCTTCGCTGCACTGCGCCGCTCGCAAGCGGCTTCGTTCTTCGCCTTCTGCCGTCCGGCGAGAGCTGAACTCCAGCGGTCAGTTGCAGCTCTGCCCAACAGCGTGTTCTCAGTTCTGCGGGCAAGCACGCCCTCTTGCCTTGGCCCCGAGAGCAAAGTCCCGAGCGAGCACTCGACTCAGTGCAATGCACCCGGAAGGACGCTGTCGCTCGTCTTTCAAGGAGCGATTCCTAACAGCAGAAGCAGCAGAGGCACAAACTGCATGACGAGAAGGGACAACGTAGAACACGTCTCTGTCCTGGCACATTTCCGTGTGCCATACTTCCCTCCGGGTCTTCGGGCCTTGCGAAGCCCTGTGTACTGCGAGCGCTGCTACTCGCAGCTGAGAAGGACCGTGGAGCTAGCGGCGAATTCGGAGAGCTCTTCGCTGCACTGCGCCGCTCGCAAGCGGCTTCGTTCTTCGCCTTCTGCCGTCCGGCGAGAGCTGAACTCCAGCGGTCAGTTGCAGCTCTGCCCAACAGCGTGTTCTCAGTTCTGCGGGCAAGCACGCCCTCTTGCCTTGGCCCCGAGAGCAAAGTCCCGAGCGAGCACTCGACTCAGTGCAATGCACCCGGAAGGACGCTCTCGCTCGTCTTTCAAGGAGCGATTCCTAACAGCAGAAGCAGCAGAGGCACAAACTGCATGACGAGAAGGGACAACGTAGAACACGTCTCTGTCCTGGCACATTTCCGTGTGCCATACTTCCCTCCGGGTCTTCGGGCCTTGCGAAGCTCTGTGTACTGCGAGCGCTGCTACTCGCAGCTGAGAAGGACCGTGGAGCTAGCGGCGAATTCGGAGAGCTCTTCGCTGCACTGCGCCGCACGCAAGCGGCTTCGTTCTTCGCCTTCTGCCGTCCGGCGAGAGCTGAACTCCAGCGGTCAGTTGCAGCTCTGCCCAACAGCGTGTTCTCAGTTCTGCGGGCAAGCACGCCCTCTTGCCTTGGCCCCGAGAGCAAAGTCCCGAGCGAGCACTCGACTCAGTGCAATGCACCCGGAAGGACGCTCTCGCTCGCCTTTCAAGGAGCGATTCCTAACAGCAGAAGCAGCAGAGGCACAAACTGCATGACGAGAAGGGACAACGTAGAACACGTCTCTGTCCTGGCGCATTTTCGTGTGCGATACTTCCCTCCGGGTCTTCGGGCCTTGCGAAGCCCTGTGTACTGCGAGCGCTGCTACTCGCAGCTGAGAAGGACCGTGGAGCTAGCGGCGAATTCGGAGAGCTCTTCGCTGCACTGCGCCGCTCGCAAGCGGCTTCGTTCTTCGCCTTCTGCCGTCCGGCGAGAGCTGAACTCCAGCGGTCAGTTGCAGCTCTGCCCAACAGCGTGTTCTCAGTTCTGCGGGCAAGCACGCCCTCTTGCCTTGGCCCCGAGTGCAAAGTCCCGAGCGAGCACTCGACTCAGTGCAATGCACCCGGAAGGACGCTCTCGCTCGCCTTTCAAGGAGCGATTCCTAACAGCAGAAGCAGCAGAGGCACAAACTGCATGACGAGAAGGGACAACGTAGAACACGTCTCTGTCCTGGCGCATTTTCGTGTGCGATACTTCCCTCCGGGTCTTCGGGCCTTGCGAAGCCCTGTGTACTGCGAGCGCTGCTACTCGCAGCTGAGAAGGACCGTGGAGCTAGCGGCGAATTCGGAGAGCTCTTCGCTGCACTGCGCCGCTCGCAAGCGGCTTCGTTCTTCGCCTTCTGCCGTCCGGCGAGAGCTGAACTCCAGCGGTCAGTTGCAGCTCTGCCCAACAGCGTGTTCTCAGTTCTGCGGGCAAGCACGCCCTCTTGCCTTGGCCCCGAGTGCAAAGTCCCGAGCGAGCACTCGACTCAGTGCAATGCACCCGGAAGGACGCTCTCGCTCGCCTTTCAAGGAGCGATTCCTAACAGCAGAAGCAGCAGAGGCACAAACTGCATGACGAGAAGGGACAACGTAGAACACGTCTCTGTCCTGGCGCATTTTCGTGTGCGATACTTCCCTCCGGGTCTTCGGGCCTTGCGAAGCTCTGTGTACTGCGAGCGCTGCTACTCGCAGCTGAGAAGGACCGTGGAGCTAGCGGCGAATTCGGAGAGCTCTTCGCTGCACTGCGCCGCTCGCAAGCGGCTTCGTTCTTCGCCTTTTGCCGTCCGGCGAGAGCTGAACTCCAGCGGTCAGTTGCAGCTCTGCCCAACAGCGTGTTCTCAGTTCTGCGGGCAAGCACGCCCTCTTGCCTTGGCCCCGAGTGCAAAGTCCCGAGCGAGCACTCGACTCAGTGCAATGCACCCGGAAGGACGCTCTCGCTCGCCTTTCAAGGAGCGATTCCTAACAGCAGAAGCAGCAGAGGCACAAACTGCATGACGAGAAGGGACAACGTAGAACACGTCTCTGTCCTGGCGCATTTTCGTGTGCGATACTTCCCTCCGGGTCTTCGGGCCTTGCGAAGCCCTGTGTACTGCGAGCGCTGCTACTCGCAGCTGAGAAGGACCGTGGAGCTAGCGGCGAATTCGGAGAGCTCTTCGCTGCACTGCGCCGCTCGCAAGCGGCTTCGTTCTTCGCCTTCTGCCGTCCGGCGAGAGCTGAACTCCAGCGGTCAGTTGCAGCTCTGCCCAACAGCGTGTTCTCAGTTCTGCGGGCAAGCACGCCCTCTTGCCTTGGCCCCGAGTGCAAAGTCCCGAGCGAGCACTCGACTCAGTGCAATGCACCCGGAAGGACGCTCTCGCTCGCCTTTCAAGGAGCGATTCCTAACAGCAGAAGCAGCAGAGGCACAAACTGCATGACGAGAAGGGACAACGTAGAACACGTCTCTGTCCTGGCGCATTTTCGTGTGCGATACTTCCCTCCGGGTCTTCGGGCCTTGCGAAGCTCTGTGTACTGCGAGCGCTGCTACTCGCAGCTGAGAAGGACCGTGGAGCTAGCGGCGAATTCGGAGAGCTCTTCGCTGCACTGCGCCGCTCGCAAGCGGCTTCGTTCTTCGCCTTCTGCCGTCCGGCGAGAGCTGAACTCCAGCGGTCAGTTGCAGCTCTGCCCAACAGCGTGTTCTCAGTTCTGCGGGCAAGCACGCCCTCTTGCCTTGGCCCCGAGAGCAAAGTCCCGAGCGAGCACTCGACTCAGTGCAATGCACCCGGAAGGACGCTCTCGCTCGTCTTTCAAGGAGCGATTACCTACAGCAGAAGCAGCAGAGGCACAAACTGCATGACGAGAAGGGACAACGTAGAACACGTCTCTGTCCTGGCGCATTTTCGTGTGCGATACTTCCCTCCGGGTCTTCGGGCCTTGCGAAGCTCTGTGTACTGCGAGCGCTGCTACTCGCAGCTGAGAAGGACCGTGGAGCTAGCGGCGAATTCGGAGAGCTCTTCGCTGCACTGCGCCGCTCGCCAGCGGCTTCGTTCTTCGCCTTCTGCCGTCCGGCGAGAGCTGAACTCCAGCGGTCAGTTGCAGCTCTGCCCAACAGCGTGTTCTCAGTTCTGCGGGCAAGCACGCCCTCTTGCCTTGGCCCCGAGAGCAAAGTCCCGAGCGAGCACTCGACTCAGTGCAATGCACCCGGAAGGACGCTCTCGCTCGTCTTTCAAGGAGCGATTACCTACAGCAGAAGCAGCAGAGGCACAAACTGCATGACGAGAAGGGACAACGTAGAACACGTCTCTGTCCTGGCGCATTTTCGTGTGCGATACTTCCCTCCGGGTCTTCGGGCCTTGCGAAGCTCTGTGTACTGCGAGCGCTGCTACTCGCAGCTGAGAAGGACCGTGGAGCTAGCGGCGAATTCGGAGAGCTCTTCGCTGCACTGCGCCGCTCGCCAGCGGCTTCGTTCTTCGCCTTCTGCCGTCCGGCGAGAGCTGAACTCCAGCGGTCAGTTGCAGCTCTGCCCAACAGCGTGTTCTCAGTTCTGCGGGCAAGCACGCCCTCTTGCCTTGGCCCCGAGAGCAAAGTCCCGAGCGAGCACTCGACTCAGTGCAATGCACCCGGAAGGACGCTCTCGCTCGTCTTTCAAGGAGCGATTCCTAACAGCAGAAGCAGCAGAGGCACAAACTGCATGACGAGAAGGGACAACGTAGAACACGTCTCTGTCCTGGCACATTTCCGTGTGCCATACTTCCCTCCGGGTCTTCGGGCCCTGCGAAGCTCTGTGTACTGCGAGCGCTGCTACTCGCAGCTGAGAAGGACCGTGGAGCTAGCGGCGAATTCGGAGAGCTCTTCGCTGCACTGCGCCGCTCGCAAGCGGCTTCGTTCTTCGCCTTCTGCCGTCCGGCGAGAGCTGAACTCCAGCGGTCAGTTGCAGCTCTGCCCAACAGCGTGTTCTCAGTTCTGCGGGCAAGCACGCCCTCTTGCCTTGGCCCCGAGAGCAAAGCCCCGAGCGAGCACTCGACTCAGTGCAATGCACCCGGAAGGACGCTCTCGCTCGTCTTTCAAGGAGCGATTCCTAACAGCAGAAGCAGCAGAGGCACAAACTGCATGACGAGAAGGGACAACGTAGAACACGTCTCTGTCCTGGCACATTTTCGTGTGCGATACTTCCCTCCGGGTCTTCGGGCCTTGCGAAGCCCTGTGTACTGCGAGCGCTGCTACTCGCAGCTGAGAAGGACCGTGGAGCTAGCGGCGAATTCGGAGAGCTCTTCGCTGCACTGCGCCGCTCGCAAGCGGCTTCGTTCTTCGCCTTCTGCCGTCCGGCGAGAGCTGAACTCCAGCGGTCAGTTGCAGCTC
Organism: Sturnus vulgaris; assembly: GCF_052056855.1. Taxonomy (NCBI): domain Eukaryota; kingdom Metazoa; phylum Chordata; class Aves; order Passeriformes; family Sturnidae; genus Sturnus; species Sturnus vulgaris. The sequence continues at coordinate 99,055 of NW_028276070.1, forward strand.
TGCCCAACAGCGTGTTCTCAGTTCTGCGGGCAAGCACGCCCTCTTGCCTTGGCCCCGAGAGCAAAGTCCCGAGCGAGCACTCGACTCAGTGCAATGCACCCGGAAGGACGCTGTCGCTCGTCTTTCAAGGAGCGATTCCTAACAGCAGAAGCAGCAGAGGCACAAACTGCATGACGAGAAGGGACAACGTAGAACACGTCTCTGTCCTGGCACATTTCCGTGTGCCATACTTCCCTCCGGGTCTTCGGGCCTTGCGAAGCCCTGTGTACTGCGAGCGCTGCTACTCGCAGCTGAGAAGGACCGTGGAGCTAGCGGCGAATTCGGAGAGCTCTTCGCTGCACTGCGCCGCTCGCAAGCGGCTTCGTTCTTCGCCTTCTGCCGTCCGGCGAGAGCTGAACTCCAGCGGTCAGTTGCAGCTCTGCCCAACAGCGTGTTCTCAGTTCTGCGGGCAAGCACGCCCTCTTGCCTTGGCCCCGAGAGCAAAGTCCCGAGCGAGCACTCGACTCAGTGCAATGCACCCGGAAGGACGCTCTCGCTCGTCTTTCAAGGAGCGATTCCTAACAGCAGAAGCAGCAGAGGCACAAACTGCATGACGAGAAGGGACAACGTAGAACACGTCTCTGTCCTGGCACATTTCCGTGTGCCATACTTCCCTCCGGGTCTTCGGGCCTTGCGAAGCTCTGTGTACTGCGAGCGCTGCTACTCGCAGCTGAGAAGGACCGTGGAGCTAGCGGCGAATTCGGAGAGCTCTTCGCTGCACTGCGCCGCTCGCAAGCGACTTCGTTCTTCGCCTTCTGCCGTCCGGCGAGAGCTGAACTCCAGCGGTCAGTTGCAGCTCTGCCCATCAGCGTGTTCTCAGTTCTGCGGGCAAGCACGCCCTCTTGCCTTGGCCCCGAGTGCAAAGTCCCGAGCGAGCACTCGACTCAGTGCAATGCACCCGGAAGGACGCTCTCGCTCGTCTTTCAAGGAGCGATTACCTACAGCAGAAGCAGCAGAGGCACAAACTGCATGACGAGAAGGGACAACGTAGAACACGTCTCTGTCCTGGCGCATTTTCGTGTGCGATACTTCCCTCCGGGTCTTCGGGCCTTGCGAAGCTCTGTGTACTGCGAGCCCTGCTACTCGCAGCTGAGAAGGACCGTGGAGCTAGCGGCGAATTCGGAGAGCTCTTCGCTGCACTGCGCCGCTCGCAAGCGGCTTCGTTCTTCGCCTTCTGCCGTCCGGCGAGAGCTGAACTCCAGCGGTCAGTTGCAGCTCTGCCCAACAGCGTGTTCTCAGTTCTGCGGGCAAGCACGCCCTCTTGCCTTGGCCCCGAGTGCAAAGTCCCGAGCGAGCACTCGACTCAGTGCAATGCACCCGGAAGGACGCTCTCGCTCGCCTTTCAAGGAGCGATTACCTACAGCAGAAGCAGCAGAGGCACAAACTGCATGACGAGAAGGGACAACGTAGAACACGTCTCTGTCCTGGCGCATTTTCGTGTGCGATACTTCCCTCCGGGTCTTCGGGCCTTGCGAAGCTCTGTGTACTGCGAGCGCTGCTACTCGCAGCTGAGAAGGACCGTGGAGCTAGCGGCGAATTCGGAGAGCTCTTCGCTGCACTGCGCCGCTCGCAAGCGGCTTCGTTCTTCGCCTTCTGCCGTCCGGCGAGAGCTGAACTCCAGCGGTCAGTTGCAGCTCTGCCCAACAGCGTGTTCTCAGTTCTGCGGGCAAGCACGCCCTCTTGCCTTGGCCCCGAGTGCAAAGTCCCGAGCGAGCACTCGACTCAGTGCAATGCACCCGGAAGGACGCTCTCGCTCGCCTTTCAAGGAGCGATTCCTAACAGCAGAAGCAGCAGAGGCACAAACTGCATGACGAGAAGGGACAACGTAGAACACGTCTCTGTCCTGGCACATTTTCGTGTGCGATACTTCCCTCCGGCTCTTCGGGCCTTGCGAAGCTCTGTGTACTGCGAGCGCTGCTACTCGCAGCTGAGAAGGACCGTGGAGCTAGCGGCGAATTCGGAGAGCTCTTCGCTGCACTGCGCCGCTCGCAAGCGGCTTCGTTCTTCGCCTTGTGCCGTCCGGCGAGAGCTGAACTCCAGCGGTCAGTTGCAGCTCTGCCCAACAGCGTGTTCTCAGTTCTGCGGGCAAGCACGCCCTCTTGCCTTGGCCCCGAGAGCAAAGTCCCGAGCGAGCACTCGACTCAGTGCAATGCACCCGGAAGGACGCTCTCGCTCGTCTTTCAAGGAGCGATTCCTAACAGCAGAAGCAGCAGAGGCACAAACTGCATGACGAGAAGGGACAACGTAGAACACGTCTCTGTCCTGGCACATTTTCCTGTGCGATACTTCCCTCCGGGTCTTCGGTCCTTGCGAAGCTCTATGTACTGTGAGCGCTGCTACTTGCAGCTGAGAAAGACCGTGGAGCTAGCGGCGAATTCGGAGAGCGCTGAGCACGTAGTCAAGAAGCGAGACGTGGCCCTGCAACGCGGTGCTAATAGCAGCTTCCTCGCGGCCGGGGCGAGCTCCGGCCACAAGACATTCTCGTCCTGGCAACGGATCTCTGTGACGGGCGTAGGCGAAAAGCTTTCGTTTTCCATTCGAACTGCGAGAGAGGCAGACTGTTGCACGGAGCTCTGAGAACAAAGGTGCACGCCCTAGGCGGGCTTGGGCAGAAGCAGCGTTCTCTAGCTCTTGGCTGCCGGCGCACTTGTGGTTGTGTGGCGCCCTTGCAGTGGCTTCTGGCCGCCGGCAAGTGAAAGCGGCTCCACGCTTGGGCGAGGGCGGTGAACGAAGCGGCACTAGTCCCGTGCTTGTGTGCACCACGTTACAGGCTACTAGGAGAGGAAGGTGGTTGACTCTCGCTTGCCTTCCCAAGTGCCCTTAGCAGTCGGAAGGAGCAAGCTGAAGCACTGCTGCTTGTGCTGCTCCTTGGTTCCCTTGCAGCCCGCTGTGAAAGCATTGGCGGTCGCTTCTAGGCGCCGAGTTGCACACAGCACCACTGTAAGTGCCGCGGAGAAGGGAAATCCAGAGTGCAGCGAGGAGCTGGACGTGGCTTACGTGCAGTAAGGAGAAGGTGAACCTAGGCACTGCCTCTTCAATCTGGCCGCCTCTGCTCTGGTAGCAACTTTTGCAAGTCGGCAGAGGGAGCTGCGAGTATGTAGAACGGAGGGCAGCGAGACGCCGTGTGTTATGCGCCCTTTCAGGGCTGCTGCCAGGGTGCCACTTTAAGAACGCCTTCTTCTTCCTCGCGTCCTTCCTCCACTATAGTCTCCTGGATTCACCTGAGACTCTTCCTAGGCATCTCCCTGATCCTTTTTGCAATGAGTCTCACATCATTCTCCTGAAGAAACTGTCTGCTTATGGTTTGCATGGGTGGGCTGTTTGCTGGGTGACAAACTGGGTGATGGCCAGGCCCACAGAGTGGTGGGAAATAGAGTTCATCCAGCTGGTCCCCAAGGCTCGGTCTTGGGCCCAGTCCTGTTTAATATCTTGCTCAGTGTTCTGGACAAGGGGATAGAGTACACGCCCAGGAAGTTCACAGATGATGCAAAGTTGGCTGGTAGTGTTTTTTTCTTCTGGAGGACAGCAGGCTCTGCTTCTTCTTCCTCCTGTTCTGAGGTCGCTGCTCCCTCTTCATCCCTCATTAAGTGTGCTGATTTTGTCACTTGGATGAGAAAACAAACAATTTTAGCAACAATACTAGTGGCAGGGTACAAGAAAGGAAGAGTTCACACGAATCCCCCCCCCCCCGCCCAACAACAGAAAATACCTGATGGCTCCTCTGCCCAGCTTACTGACTACACCGGAACCCATTGTCCCCCAAAGATACTCCCTTCTCCCTGCCCCCAGCCATGATGTGAGATGGAATAGAATAACTAAGATTAAGATTCTCCCTATGGAACTCCATCATACTTCGATTCTGGGAAAAAAAATTTCTTGAAGTTCTATCATTTCAGATCATTTGAATTTGAATTTGCATACTAAAAAGTCTAGCCAGAAACTCATGACAATATTAATAGCCCATTCTAGAATGTCCGAGATGATAGACACTTCTTTCAAGAGAATGTGATACCTCACGTGACTTCTCCAGAATTTAAATGAACAGCGGGAGTAGTCTACAAGATTCTTGCTGCCATCTGGATTTCCTGGTATTTGGCTGGTCTATGTAAACCAACCAGCTATTCAGCAGAGGGAATATTAGTGTGATACTTGATGGTATGTGAGATGGAACACAGTAATTTATGGCTTTTTGCATAGTGATGAAGCTGTAAAGAAAGCTCCGTAATGCTCAGACAAGGAGGCTGCTGGACTTCAAGCAGCAAAGGCCCAAAACGAACCAGTGAAAAGGTGTCATTGAAAAAAAAAAAAAAGCCAGGTGGGGAGCAAAGTGATACTTAAGGGCAGTTTACTGAAAGAGGGAATCTAGTGAAAAAAAAAGTCCAAGAGTGAAGGAATAACAGAGAAAATGAAACTAAGGAAGGAAATCAATCTCAGCTAATCATTTCAGAAGCTAACAAGTTGTCATTGCAATGATGCATAAAGTGAGAAAAAATAAATATGTCTGCGCCAAAATCTGAAATATGAACTTTATTGCATTCTGTCTTCCACGGAATCATACAACAGTCTGTGATTAAAGATCATGTAGTCCAACTTCCTTGCCAGGTAGATCTTACAGTAGATCAAATTGCTCAAGACTAGCCAAACTGATAAGGAGCACTCTCAATGATGGGGCATCCACAACTTCTCTGGAACACCCGTTTGAGTGTCTCACCAGCTTCATTGTAGAAAAGTTTTTCCTTTTAGCCAATCTAAACCTAGTCTCAGTTTGAAAGCATGGCCCCTTATCCTGTCTCTGCAAACTTTCCTAAAAAGTCTTTCTCCATTTGTCTTATACCCTCTTTACATATTCAAAGGCCACAATACTGTCTCTCCAGAAACCTCTCTTCTCCAGGCTAAAAGATCCTACTTTTCACAAGAACCAGGTCATAAACTGAGATGGAAGACATCTCAGGAGATCAGATCATCCAACAGCTCAGCGTAAGAATAGCTCTGAAGTCAGATCAACTAGCTTAGGGCTGTGTCTGTTTGAATTTTGAAAATTAGCAGGACTTGAAATGCTTCAAGGAAGAGAACTCGGGGTGGCTCCAGAAACAGCCTGAGAAACTCGAGCAAACTCGAAACCTCAGAAACTACCACTGCTTTCTCTCCCTCAGCCCAAGCAGTCCCAAAGAAGAAGTGTTCCCAGCAGGCTGGGATAGCACACATATACACTACATATACGTGACAGGCATCGCCAGCAGCCACATCCTGCTCCTTTCTGTGGCTGGCAAGAGTGAGACTGGATGTTTACATGTGGGCAAACTGGGTCCCTCCAGCAGCTCACACACTCAGCCTGCCCAGTGACCCCACTGAATTCCAGTATTAGCAGTGTGCCAAGGCCACAGCACTACTCCGCTTGCTGGCACAGACCATCACACGCCTCCTAAATCAGTCAGGACTCCCCTGGTCCCACAGCCAGCACCCCACTTGCCCTCCGCCAGGCCACTGCCATTGTTCACCAACTTCTCCACTTTGATCTTTGCTGGTGCTCTCAACACTGGCACACCCAGATGTTCTGCAGCTGTTGTCTCCTGGTGGAAAGGACTTGTAAAGCCATGTTTCCTAACAGGACTTCCACAACCTTTCAAAGCAACCTTTACTGGAGTATGAACAATCTCATTCAAATGTCAACATTTCTTTTCCCGTATGTGAAATCAGAATTTCCTTCTTCCGGGCATGCCCAAAACAAGGCACAAACTACATTGTGCCTTCTGTTTCACATGCTGACTCGTTTGTAAACAATGCTAGGAGAATACCTGTTTTGATCCAAGCTAATCTCTGGCCCTTATAGTGCTTTCGGTAGTTAGTTTTGCTTTGTTATTTACTTGATGTCCCATTGAATTGTTGAATCATAAACAGACTACCTGTCTGTATAGCAGCATAGCAGTGATGAATAAATGCAAGAGAAGGAGCAAGGTGATTGTTTGCTAGACTCTTCCTAGAAACTGAGAAATCTGTTACTTAATGCTGACCACAGCAGATGGAGGAAGCATCCTACATGATGTCAAAGCAATGAAGCTGTAATCACTTTTATGATTACAGTCAAGGCACTGCTTTTGCCACCATTAGTGGAGTGCGGGGAATCTTAAAAGACGACACTCTAACTGTTGTCCATGCTCACTGAGAAAATAATGCTTTTACAGCAGAGCAGGTCTCACCGCAGCTAAATCATGGCTTCAACTGTACACCGCCTTCAAAAAGCCCACAAAAACACAAATGAAAGGATTTGGAACTCAAGGGAATCTCGGATTGTGACATCAGCTCACTCTGGATTCTTTCCAAATTCTCAATTCCATTTTCTTCCGAGCCAATTTTCCCACCTAACTTGAGATGTAATTTATGGATTTCCAACACATCTATTTACCTTAGAATTAGATTGCCACTAGCCAAAAAGACAGAAACAAGCAGTTAAGTGAAGACTGAAACCATGGTTGTTTAGAACAGCAAAACTTGGGCGAAACTATTCTTAAGAAAACCAAAACTTTTAGGACTTACCCATGTATTTTTGGAGGTGGAAAAAGTTTTACATCGAAAAGTCCCTAGGGAACTCTCTTCAGTGCCTGGAGAGCCGCTGTCGCTCGCCTTTCATTCGTCACAGCAGAGGCAGCAGAGCACAAGATGGCCGACGAGAAGGGGCAGTGTAGAACTCTCTGTCTGTCTGTGTCTCTACTCAGTGTAGAACGTCTCTATCCTGGCACATTTTCGAGTGCGATACTTCCCTCCGGGTCTTCGGTCCTTGCGAAGCTCTATGTACTGTGAGCGCTGCTACTTGCAGCTGAGAAAGACCGTGGAGCTAGCGGCGAATTCGGAGAGCGCTGAGCACGTAGTCAAGAAGCGAGACGTGGCCCTGCAACGCGGTGCTAATAGCAGCTTCCTCGCGGCCGGGGCGAGCTCCGGCCACAAGGCATTCTCGTCCTGGCAACGGATCTCTGTGACGGGCGTAGGCGAAAAGCTTTCGTTTTCCATTCGAACTGCGAGAGAGGCAGACTGTTGCACGGAGCTCTGAGAACAAAGGTGCACGCCCTAGGCGGGCTTGGGCAGAAGCAGCGTTCTCTAGCTCTTGGCTGCCGGCGCACTTGTGGTTGTGTGGCGCCCTTGCAGCGGCTTCTGGCCGCCGGCAAGTGAAAGCGGCTCCACGCTTGGGCGAGGGCGGTGAACGAAGCGGCACTAGTCCCGTGCTTGTGTGCACCACGTTACTAGGAGAGGAAGGTGGTTGACTCTCGCTTGCCTTCCCAAGTGCCCTTAGCAGTCGGAAGGAGCAAGCTGAAGCACTGCTGCTTGTGCTGCTCCTTGGTTCCCTTGCAGCCCGCTGTGAAAGCATTGGCGGTCACTTCTAGGCGCCGAGTTGCACACAGCACCACGGTAAGTGCCTCGGAGAAGGGAAATCCAGAGTGCAGCGAGGAGCTGGACGTGGCTTACGTGCAGTAAGGAGAAGGTGAACCTAGGCACTGCCTCTTCAATCTGGCCGCCTCTGCTCTGGTAGCAACTTTTGCAAGTCGGCAGAGGGAGCCGCGAGTATGTAGAACGGAGGGCAGCGAGATGCCGTGTGTTATGCGCCTTTTCAGGGCTGCTGCCAGGGTGCTACTTTAAGAACGCCTTTTTCTTCCTCGCGTCCTTCTCGCTTCGCTCTAGCTGCATGGAGTACAGCACAGCGAAGGAGTGAGGAAGGGCTCTGCCCCAGCTTTTGTCCCGGCCTGCCTGTGCTGCGCCTTTAGCTGCACACGAGAACAACGGCATTTCTTACCCGCAAGGTAAAAAAGGCTTTAGTGTAGCCTTAGGAATGGCAAGTGCCTAGGCATTAAGTTGAGCGACCACGTATGAGGGAGTCTTTAGAGGTTTCCTCCCCCATGGCGCAGGTGTATTCTCATTCTCGTGCTGAACTGAAAAGTCCGGGCATGGCAAGACTGGCCTGCCTTGTGCAGAGACGAACACAAATGTGGGGCTATGATCCTCTGTGTTCGGAGCTCTGCTTCCGGGTGTGTGGGCCGCCGTGAGCCCGCAGCAGCCGCCGAGGACAGTGTGGATTGTGGATGAGTCTGGGCTGGCCCCCGGCCCCCTCGTTGGTCTGACAGCGGCAGAAGTGGCGTAGGAGCGGCATCGCCTGAGGGCCCCATGGGGGGCGGGAAGAGAGCCGGGAGTGACCCCGAACGACACCGGAAGCGATATCCGTAGGGCCCGGAAGGCCAGCGTTGCCATCGAGTTTGGCCGGTAGGAGGCGTCTAAGGTGCTTTGAAAGGTGGAGCTTCTTTGCTCTAGGACAGTCTGGGAGAGCTGAGGGTGTCCAATCTGGAGAACAGAAGGCTCCAGGGAGATCTTCGAGCCCTTTGCAGTGCCTGCTGGGGCTCCAAGATAGCTGGGGAGGGACTTTGGAAAAGGGTCTGGACTCGCAGGACAAGGGGGAATAGCTTCAAACTGCCAGAGGGCTGGGATAGATGGGATATTGGAAAGGAATTCTTCCTTGGGTGGGTGCTGAGGCACATGTTGTTCAAAGAGGCTGTGTAGGAGCCCCATGGCAGGAAGCGTCCAGGGCCAGGCTGGAGCGGACATGGAGCAACCTGGACTAGTGGAAAAGTGTCCCTGCCCGTGTCAGGATGTGGGAAGAAGATAATTTGTCTCTAAGGTCGCTTCCAGTCCAAACCATTCTGGGATTCTAGGATTCATGGAAGGCCCTTTTCCAAGTGAAGTGTTGTATCTCTTGGCTCCCAGCTTGTAGTTGCCAGTTCTTCTGGAAGCAGGCGTGGCGAAGCAGCTGTGATGAGCCATGGGTTCTCAATAGGACGAGTGTGATATATTTGCAGAGAGGAAGGCTGCAGACAGATCTTCAAGGTCCAGGTAAAACAAGCAAAGGATTGAATAGAAGCCAAAGATTGGTTGTGTTAGTCAGTTTGCTGGCTGTTGAAATGGCCCCAGGTAATTTTCAACATTTCTAATTTGGATTTGTTTGAGTAAAAAATGAATGTGTTACCTCCAGCGTAGGCTCTCCAATGCATCTCCATGTGCTCCCATCTCTTTGTTGTATATCGGGTTCTATTAACTGAAGACAGAATCATAACACAGTAGTAAAACATTTAGAGGTGCGAAGCTCTGTGTACTGCGAGCGCTGCTACTCGCAGCTGAGAAGGACCGTGGAGCTAGCGGCGAATTCGGAGAGCTCTTCGCTGCACTGCGCCGCTCGCAAGCGGCTTCGTTCTTCGCCTTCTGCCGTCCGGCGAGAGCTGAACTCCAGCGGTCAGTTGCAGCTCTGCCCAACAGCGTGTTCTCAGTTCTGCGGGCAAGCACGCCCTCTTGCCTTGGCCCCGAGAGCAAAGTCCCGAGCGAGCACTCGACTCAGTGCAATGCACCCGGAAGGACGCTCTCGCTCGTCTTTCAAGGAGCGATTCCTAACAGCAGAAGCAGCAGAGGCACAAACTGCATGACGAGAAGGGACAACGTAGAACACGTCTCTGTCCTGGCACATTTCCGTGTGCCATACTTCCCTCCGGGTCTTCGGGCCTTGCGAAGCTCTGTGTACTGCGAGCGCTGCTACTCGCAGCTGAGAAGGACCGTGGAGCTAGCGGCGAATTCGGAGAGCTCTTCGCTGCACTGCGCCGCTCGCAAGCGGCTTCGTTCTTCGCCTTCTGCCGTCCGGCGAGAGCTGAACTCCAGCGGTAAGTTTCAGCTCTGCCCAACAGCGTGTTCTCAGTTCTGCGGGCAAGCACGCCCTCTTGCCTTGGCCCCGAGAGCAAAGCCCCGAGCGAGCACTCGACTCAGTGCAATGCACCCGGAAGGACGCTGTCGCTCGCCTTTCAAGGAGCGATTCCTAACAGCAGAAGCAGCAGAGGCACAAACTGCATGACGAGAAGGGACAACGTAGAACACGTCTCTGTCCTGGCGCATTTTCGTGTGCGATACTTCCCTCCGGGTCTTCGGGCCTTGCGAAGCTCTGTGTACTGCGAGCGCTGCTACTCGCAGCTGAGAAGGACCGTGGAGCTAGCGGCGAATTCGGAGAGCTCTTCGCTGCACTGCGCCGCTCGCAAGCGGCTTCGTTCTTCGCCTTCTGCCGTCCGGCGAGAGCTGAACTCCAGCGGTCAGTTGCAGCTCTGCCCAACAGCGTGTTCTCAGTTCTGCGGGCAAGCACGCCCTCTTGCCTTGGCCCCGAGTGCAAAGTCCCGAGCGAGCACTCGACTCAGTGCAATGCACCCGGAAGGACGCTGTCGCTCGCCTTTCAAGGAGCGATTCCTAACAGCAGAAGCAGCAGAGGCACAAACTGCATGACGAGAAGGGACAACGTAGAACACGTCTCTGTCCTGGCGCATTTTCGTGTGCGATACTTCCCTCCGGGTCTTCGGGCCTTGCGAAGCCCTGTGTACTGCGAGCGCTGCTACTCGCAGCTGAGAAGGACCGTGGAGCTAGCGGCGAATTCGGAGAGCTCTTCGCTGCACTGCGCCGCTCGCAAGCGGCTTCGTTCTTCGCCTTCTGCCGTCCGGCGAGAGCTGAACTCCAGCGGTCAGTTGCAGCTCTGCCCAACAGCGTGTTCTCAGTTCTGCGGGCAAGCACGCCCTCTTGCCTTGGCCCCGAGAGCAAAGTCCCGAGCGAGCACTCGACTCAGTGCAATGCACCCGGAAGGACGCTCTCGCTCGCCTTTCAAGGAGCGATTCCTAACAGCAGAAGCAGCAGAGGCACAAACTGCATGACGAGAAGGGACAACGTAGAACACGTCTCTGTCCTGGCGCATTTTCGTGTGCGATACTTCCCTCCGGGTCTTCGGGCCTTGCGAAGCCCTGTGTACTGCGAGCGCTGCTACTCGCAGCTGAGAAGGACCGTGGAGCTAGCGGCGAATTCGGAGAGCTCTTCGCTGCACTGCGCCGCTCGCAAGCGGCTTCGTTCTTCGCCTTCTGCCGTCCGGCGAGAGCTGAACTCCAGCGGTCAGTTGCAGCTCTGCCCAACAGCGTGTTCTCAGTTCTGCGGGCAAGCACGCCCTCTTGCCTTGGCCCCGAGAGCAAAGTCCCGAGCGAGCACTCGACTCAGTGCAATGCACCCGGAAGGACGCTCTCGCTCGTCTTTCAAGGAGCGATTACCTACAGCAAAAGCAGCAGAGGCACAAACTGCATGACGAGAAGGGACAACGTAGAACACGTCTCTGTCCTGGCACATTTCCGTGTGCGATACTTCCCTCCGGGTCTTCGGGCCTTGCGAAGCTCTGTGTACTGCGAGCGCTGCTACTCGCAGCTGAGAAGGACCGTGGAGCTAGCGGCGAATTCGGAGAGCTCTTCGCTGCACTGCGCCGCTCGCAAGCGGCTTCGTTCTTCGCCTTCTGCCGTCCGGCGAGAGCTGAACTCCAGCGGTCAGTTGCAGCTCTGCCCAACAGCGTGTTCTCAGTTCTGCGGGCAAGCACGCCCTCTTGCCTTGGCCCCGAGAGCAAAGTCCCGAGCGAGCACTCGACTCAGTGCAATGCACCCGGAAGGACGCTCTCGCTCGCCTTTCAAGGAGCGATTCCTAACAGCAGAAGCAGCAGAGGCACAAACTGCATGACGAGAAGGGACAACGTAGAACACGTCTCTGTCCTGGCACATTTCCGTGTGCCATACTTCCCTCCGGGTCTTCGGGCCTTGCGAAGCTCTGTGTACTGCGAGCGCTGCTACTCGCAGCTGAGAAGGACCGTGGAGCTAGCGGCGAATTCGGAGAGCTCTTCGCTGCACTGCGCCGCTCGCAAGCGGCTTCGTTCTTCGCCTTCTGCCGTCCGGCGAGAGCTGAACTCCAGCGGTCAGTTGCAGCTCTGCCCAACAGCGTGTTCTCAGTTCTGCGGGCAAGCACGCCCTCTTGCCTTGGCCCCGAGAGCAAAGCCCCGAGCGAGCACTCGACTCAGTGCAATGCACCCGGAAGGACGCTGTCGCTCGCCTTTCAAGGAGCGATTCCTAACAGCAGAAGCAGCAGAGGCACAAACTGCATGACGAGAAGGGACAACGTAGAACACGTCTCTGTCCTGGCACATTTCCGTGTGCGATACTTCCCTCCGGGTCTTCGGGCCTTGCGAAGCTCTGTGTACTGCGAGCGCTGCTACTCGCAGCTGAGAAGGACCGTGGAGCTAGCGGCGAATTCGGAGAGCTCTTCGCTGCACTGCGTCGCACGCAAGCGGCTTCGTTCTTCGCCTTTTGCCGTCCGGCGAGAGCTGAACTCCAGCGGTCAGTTGCAGCTCTGCCCAACAGCGTGTTCTCAGTTCTGCGGGCAAGCACGCCCTCTTGCCTTGGCCCCGAGTGCAAAGACCCGAGCGAGCACTCGACTCAGTGCAATGCACCCGGAAGGACGCTCTCGCTCGCCTTTCAAGGAGCGATTACCTACAGCAGAAGCAGCAGAGGCACAAACTGCATGACGAGAAGGGACAACGTAGAACACGTCTCTGTCCTGGCACATTTTCGTGTGCGATACTTCCCTCCGGGTCTTCGGGCCTTGCGAAGCCCTGTGTACTGCGAGCGCTGCTACTCGCAGCTGAGAAGGACCGTGGAGCTAGCGGCGAATTCGGAGAGCTCTTCGCTGCACTGCGCCGCTCGCAAGCGGCTTCGTTCTTCGCCTTCTGCCGTCCGGCGAGAGCTGAACTCCAGCGGTCAGTTGCAGCTCTGCCCAACAGCGTGTTCTCAGTTCTGCGGGCAAGCACGCCCTCTTGCCTTGGCCCCGAGAGCAAAGTCCCGAGCGAGCACTCGACTCAGTGCAATGCACCCGGAAGGACGCTCTCGCTCGCCTTTCAAGGAGCGATTACCTACAGCAGAAGCAGCAGAGGCACAAACTGCATGACGAGAAGGGACAACGTAGAACACGTCTCTGTCCTGGCGCATTTTCGTGTGCGATACTTCCCTCCGGGTCTTCGGGCCTTGCGAAGCTCTGTGTACTGCGAGCCCTGCTACTCGCAGCTGAGAAGGACCGTGGAGCTAGCGGCGAATTCGGAGAGCTCTTCGCTGCACTGCGCCGCTCGCAAGCGGCTTCGTTCTTCGCCTTCTGCCGTCCGGCGAGAGCTGAACTCCAGCGGTCAGTTGCAGCTCTGCCCAACAGCGTGTTCTCAGTTCTGCGGGCAAGCACGCCCTCTTGCCTTGGCCCCGAGAGCAAAGTCCCGAGCGAGCACTCGACTCAGTGCAATGCACCCGGAAGGACGCTCTCGCTCGCCTTTCAAGGAGCGATTACCTACAGCAGAAGCAGCAGAGGCACAAACTGCATGACGAGAAGGGACAACGTAGAACACGTCTCTGTCCTGGCGCATTTTCGTGTGCGATACTTCCCTCCGGGTCTTCGGGCCTTGCGAAGCTCTGTGTACTGCGAGCCCTGCTACTCGCAGCTGAGAAGGACCGTGGAGCTAGCGGCGAATTCGGAGAGCTCTTCGCTGCACTGCGCCGCTCGCAAGCGGCTTCGTTCTTCGCCTTCTGCCGTCCGGCGAGAGCTGAACTCCAGCGGTCAGTTGCAGCTCTGCCCAACAGCGTGTTCTCAGTTCTGCGGGCAAGCACGCCCTCTTGCCTTGGCCCCGAGTGCAAAGTCCCGAGCGAGCACTCGACTCAGTGCAATGCACCCGGAAGGACGCTCTCGCTCGTCTTTCAAGGAGCGATTACCTACAGCAGAAGCAGCAGAGGCACAAACTGCATGACGAGAAGGGACAACGTAGAACACGTCTCTGTCCTGGCGCATTTTCGTGTGCGATACTTCCCTCCGGGTCTTCGGGCCTTGCGAAGCTCTGTGTACTGCGAGCGCTGCTACTCGCAGCTGAGAAGGACCGTGGAGCTAGCGGCGAATTCGGAGAGCTCTTCGCTGCACTGCGCCGCTCGCAAGCGGCTTCGTTCTTCGCCTTCTGCCGTCCGGCGAGAGCTGAACTCCAGCGGTCAGTTGCAGCTCTGCCCAACAGCGTGTTCTCAGTTCTGCGGGCAAGCACGCCCTCTTGCCTTGGCCCCGAGTGCAAAGTCCCGAGCGAGCACTCGACTCAGTGCAATGCACCCGGAAGGACGCTCTCGCTCGTCTTTCAAGGAGCGATTACCTACAGCAGAAGCAGCAGAGGCACAAACTGCATGACGAGAAGGGACAACGTAGAACACGTCTCTGTCCTGGCGCATTTTCGTGTGCGATACTTCCCTCCGGGTCTTCGGGCCTTGCGAAGCTCTGTGTACTGCGAGCGCTGCTACTCGCAGCTGAGAAGGACCGTGGAGCTAGCGGCGAATTCGGAGAGCTCTTCGCTGCACTGCGCCGCTCGCAAGCGGCTTCGTTCTTCGCCTTCTGCCGTCCGGCGAGAGCTGAACTCCAGCGGTCAGTTGCAGCTCTGCCCAACAGCGTGTTCTCAGTTCTGCGGGCAAGCACGCCCTCTTGCCTTGGCCCCCCCGAGCGAGCACTCGACTCAGTGCAATGCACCCGGAAGGACGCTCTCGCTCGTCTTTCAAGGAGCGATTCCTAACAGCAGAAGCAGCAGAGGCACAAACTGCATGACGAGAAGGGACAACGTAGAACACGTCTCTGTCCTGGCGCATTTTCGTGTGCGATACTTCCCTCCGGGTCTTCGGGCCTTGCGAAGCTCTGTGTACTGCGAGCGCTGCTACTCGCAGCTGGGAAGGACCGTGGAGCTAGCGGCGAATTCGGAGAGCTCTTCGCTGCACTGCGCCGCTCGCAAGCGGCTTCGTTCTTCGCCTTCTGCCGTCCGGCGAGAGCTGAACTCCAGCGGTCAGTTGCAGCTCTGCCCAACAGCGTGTTCTCAGTTCTGCGGGCAAGCACGCCCTCTTGCCTTGGCCCCGAGTGCAAAGTCCCGAGCGAGCACTCGACTCAGTGCAATGCACCCGGAAGGACGCTCTCGCTCGTCTTTCAAGGAGCGATTCCTAACAGCAGAAGCAGCAGAGGCACAAACTGCATGACGAGAAGGGACAACGTAGAACACGTCTCTGTCCTGGCGCATTTTCGTGTGCGATACTTCCCTCCGGGTCTTCGGGCCTTGCGAAGCTCTGTGTACTGCGAGCGCTGCTACTCGCAGCTGAGAAGGACCGTGGAGCTAGCGGCGAATTCGGAGAGCTCTTCGCTGCACTGCGCCGCTCGCAAGCGGCTTCGTTCTTCGCCTTCTGCCGTCCGGCGAGAGCTGAACTCCAGCGGTCAGTTGCAGCTCTGCCCATCAGCGTGTTCTCAGTTCTGCGGGCAAGCACGCCCTCTTGCCTTGGCCCCGAGTGCAAAGTCCCGGGCGAGCACTCGACTCAGTGCAATGCACCCGGAAGGACGCTCTCGCTCGTCTTTCAAGGAGCGATTACCTACAGCAGAAGCAGCAGAGGCACAAACTGCATGACGAGAAGGGACAACGTAGAACACGTCTCTGTCCTGGCGCATTTTCGTGTGCGATACTTCCCTCCGGGTCTTCGGGCCTTGCGAAGCTCTGTGTACTGCGAGCCCTGCTACTCGCAGCTGAGAAGGACCGTGGAGCTAGCGGCGAATTCGGAGAGCTCTTCGCTGCACTGCGCCGCTCGCAAGCGGCTTCGTTCTTCGCCTTCTGCCGTCCGGCGAGAGCTGAACTCCAGCGGTCAGTTGCAGCTCTGCCCAACAGCGTGTTCTCAGTTCTGCGGGCAAGCACGCCCTCTTGCCTTGGCCCCGAGTGCAAAGTCCCGAGCGAGCACTCGACTCAGTGCAATGCACCCGGAAGGACGCTCTCGCTCGCCTTTCAAGGAGCGATTACCTACAGCAGAAGCAGCAGAGACACAAACTGCATGACGAGAAGGGACAACGTAGAACACGTCTCTGTCCTGGCGCATTTTCGTGTGCGATACTTCCCTCCGGGTCTTCGGGCCTTGCGAAGCTCTGTGTACTGCGAGCGCTGCTACTCGCAGCTGAGAAGGACCGTGGAGCTAGCGGCGAATTCGGAGAGCTCTTCGCTGCACTGCGCCGCTCGCAAGCGGCTTCGTTCTTCGCCTTCTGCCGTCCGGCGAGAGCTGAACTCCAGCGGTCAGTTGCAGCTCTGCCCAACAGCGTGTTCTCAGTTCTGCGGGCAAGCACGCCCTCTTGCCTTGGCCCCGAGTGCAAAGTCCCGAGCGAGCACTCGACTCAGTGCAATGCACCCGGAAGGACGCTCTCGCTCGCCTTTCAAGGAGCGATTACCTACAGCAGAAGCAGCAGAGGCACAAACTGCATGACGAGAAGGGACAACGTAGAACACGTCTCTGTCCTGGCGCATTTTCGTGTGCGATACTTCCCTCCGGGTCTTCGGGCCTTGCGAAGCTCTGTGTACTGCGAGCGCTGCTACTCGCAGCTGAGAAGGACCGTGGAGCTAGCGGCGAATTCGGAGAGCTCTTCGCTGCACTGCGCCGCTCGCAAGCGGCTTCGTTCTTCGCCTTCTGCCGTCCGGCGAGAGCTGAACTCCAGCGGTCAGTTGCAGCTCTGCCCAACAGCGTGTTCTCAGTTCTGCGGGCAAGCACGCCCTCTTGCCTTGGCCCCGAGAGCAAAGTCCCGAGCGAGCACTCGACTCAGTGCAATGCACCCGGAAGGACGCTCTCGCTCGTCTTTCAAGGAGCGATTACCTACAGCAGAAGCAGCAGAGGCACAAACTGCATGACGAGAAGGGACAACGTAGAACACGTCTCTGTCCTGGCGCATTTTCGTGTGCGATACTTCCCTCCGGGTCTTCGGGCCTTGCGAAGCTCTGTGTACTGCGAGCGCTGCTACACGCAGCTGAGAAGGACCGTGGAGCTAGCGGCGAATTCGGAGAGCTCTTCGCTGCACTGCGCCGCTCGCAAGCGGCTTCGTTCTTCGCCTTCTGCCGTCCGGCGAGAGCTGAACTCCAGCGGTCAGTTGCAGCTCTGCCCAACAGCGTGTTCTCAGTTCTGCGGGCAAGCACGCCCTCTTGCCTTGGCCCCGAGTGCAAAGTCCCGAGCGAGCACTCGACTCAGTGCAATGCACCCGGAAGGACGCTCTCGCTCGTCTTTCAAGGAGCGATTACCTACAGCAGAAGCAGCAGAGGCACAAACTGCATGACGAGAAGGGACAACGTAGAACACGTCTCTGTCCTGGCGCATTTTCGTGTGCGATACTTCCCTCCGGGTCTTCGGGCCTTGCGAAGCTCTGTGTACTGCGAGCGCTGCTACTCGCAGCTGAGAAGGACCGTGGAGCTAGCGGCGAATTCGGAGAGCTCTTCGCTGCACTGCGCCGCTCGCAAGCGGCTTCGTTCTTCGCCTTCTGCCGTCCGGCGAGAGCTGAACTCCAGCGGTCAGTTGCAGCTCTGCCCAACAGCGTGTTCTCAGTTCTGCGGGCAAGCACGCCCTCTTGCCTTGGCCCCGAGTGCAAAGCCCCGAGCGAGCACTCGACTCAGTGCAATGCACCCGGAAGGACGCTCTCGCTCGTCTTTCAAGGAGCGATTACCTACAGCAGAAGCAGCAGAGGCACAAACTGCATGACGAGAAGGGACAACGTAGAACACGTCTCTGTCCTGGCGCATTTTCGTGTGCGATACTTCCCTCCGGGTCTTCGGGCCTTGCGAAGCTCTGTGTACTGCGAGCGCTGCTACTCGCAGCTGAGAAGGACCGTGGAGCTAGCGGCGAATTCGGAGAGCTCTTCGCTGCACTGCGCCGCTCGCAAGCGGCTTCGTTCTTCGCCTTCTGCCGTCCGGCGAGAGCTGAACTCCAGCGGTCAGTTGCAGCTCTGCCCAACAGCGTGTTCTCAGTTCTGCGGGCAAGCACGCCCTCTTGCCTTGGCCCCGAGAGCAAAGCCCCGAGCGAGCACTCGACTCAGTGCAATGCACCCGGAAGGACGCTCTCGCTCGCCTTTCAAGGAGCGATTCCTAACAGCAGAAGCAGCAGAGGCACAAACTGCATGACGAGAAGGGACAACGTAGAACACGTCTCTGTCCTGGCGCATTTTCGTGTGCGATACTTCCCTCCGGGTCTTCGGGCCTTGCGAAGCTCTGTGTACTGCGAGCGCTGCTACTCGCAGCTGGGAAGGACCGTGGAGCTAGCGGCGAATTCGGAGAGCTCTTCGCTGCACTGCGCCGCTCGCAAGCGGCTTCGTTCTTCGCCTTCTGCCGTCCGGCGAGAGCTGAACTCCAGCGGTCAGTTGCAGCTCTGCCCAACAGCGTGTTCTCAGTTCTGCGGGCAAGCACGCCCTCTTGCCTTGGCCCCGAGTGCAAAGTCCCGAGCGAGCACTCGACTCAGTGCAATGCACCCGGAAGGACGCTCTCGCTCGTCTTTCAAGGAGCGATTACCTACAGCAGAAGCAGCAGAGGCACAAACTGCATGACGAGAAGGGACAACGTAGAACACGTCTCTGTCCTGGCGCATTTTCGTGTGCGATACTTCCCTCCGGGTCTTCGGGCCTTGCGACGCTCTGCGTACTGCGAGCGCTGCTACTCGCAGCTGAGAAGGACCGTGGAGCTAGCGGCGAATTCGGAGAGCTCTTCGCTGCACTGCGCCGCTCGCAAGCGGCTTCGTTCTTCGCCTTCTGCCGTCCGGCGAGAGCTGAACTCCAGCGGTCAGTTGCAGCTCTGCCCAACAGCGTGTTCTCAGTTCTGCGGGCAAGCACGCCCTCTTGCCTTGGCCCCGAGAGCAAAGCCCCGAGCGAGCACTCGACTCAGTGCAATGCACCCGGAAGGACGCTGTCGCTCGCCTTTCAAGGAGCGATTCCTAACAGCAGAAGCAGCAGAGGCACAAACTGCATGACGAGAAGGGACAACGTAGAACACGTCTCTGTCCTGGCGCATTTTCGTGTGCGATACTTCCCTCCGGGTCTTCGGGCCTTGCGAAGCTCTGTGTACTGCGAGCGCTGCTACTCGCAGCTGGGAAGGACCGTGGAGCTAGCGGCGAATTCGGAGAGCTCTTCGCTGCACTGCGCCGCTCGCAAGCGGCTTCGTTCTTCGCCTTCTGCCGTCCGGCGAGAGCTGAACTCCAGCGGTCAGTTGCAGCTCTGCCCAACAGCGTGTTCTCAGTTCTGCGGGCAAGCACGCCCTCTTGCCTTGGCCCCGAGTGCAAAGTCCCGAGCGAGCACTCGACTCAGTGCAATGCACCCGGAAGGACGCTCTCGCTCGTCTTTCAAGGAGCGATTACCTACAGCAGAAGCAGCAGAGGCACAAACTGCATGACGAGAAGGGACAACGTAGAACACGTCTCTGTCCTGGCGCATTTTCGTGTGCGATACTTCCCTCCGGGTCTTCGGGCCTTGCGAAGCTCTGTGTACTGCGAGCGCTGCTACTCGCAGCTGAGAAGGACCGTGGAGCTAGCGGCGAATTCGGAGAGCTCTTCGCTGCACTGCGCCGCTCGCAAGCGGCTTCGTTCTTCGCCTTCTGCCGTCCGGCGAGAGCTGAACTCCAGCGGTCAGTTGCAGCTCTGCCCAACAGCGTGTTCTCAGTTCTGCGGGCAAGCACGCCCTCTTGCCTTGGCCCCGAGTGCAAAGTCCCGAGCGAGCACTCGACTCAGTGCAATGCACCCGGAAGGACGCTCTCGCTCGTCTTTCAAGGAGCGATTACCTACAGCAGAAGCAGCAGAGGCACAAACTGCATGACGAGAAGGGACAACGTAGAACACGTCTCTGTCCTGGCGCATTTTCGTGTGCGATACTTCCCTCCGGGTCTTCGGGCCTTGCGAAGCTCTGTGTACTGCGAGCGCTGCTACTCGCAGCTGAGAAGGACCGTGGAGCTAGCGGCGAATTCGGAGAGCTCTTCGCTGCACTGCGCCGCTCGCAAGCGGCTTCGTTCTTCGCCTTCTGCCGTCCGGCGAGAGCTGAACTCCAGCGGTCAGTTGCAGCTCTGCCCAACAGCGTGTTCTCAGTTCTGCGGGCAAGCACGCCCTCTTGCCTTGGCCCCCCCGAGCGAGCACTCGACTCAGTGCAATGCACCCGGAAGGACGCTCTCGCTCGTCTTTCAAGGAGCGATTCCTAACAGCAGAAGCAGCAGAGGCACAAACTGCATGACGAGAAGGGACAACGTAGAACACGTCTCTGTCCTGGCGCATTTTCGTGTGCGATACTTCCCTCCGGGTCTTCGGGCCTTGCGAAGCTCTGTGTACTGCGAGCGCTGCTACTCGCAGCTGGGAAGGACCGTGGAGCTAGCGGCGAATTCGGAGAGCTCTTCGCTGCACTGCGCCGCTCGCAAGCGGCTTCGTTCTTCGCCTTCTGCCGTCCGGCGAGAGCTGAACTCCAGCGGTCAGTTGCAGCTCTGCCCAACAGCGTGTTCTCAGTTCTGCGGGCAAGCACGCCCTCTTGCCTTGGCCCCGAGTGCAAAGTCCCGAGCGAGCACTCGACTCAGTGCAATGCACCCGGAAGGACGCTCTCGCTCGTCTTTCAAGGAGCGATTCCTAACAGCAGAAGCAGCAGAGGCACAAACTGCATGACGAGAAGGGACAACGTAGAACACGTCTCTGTCCTGGCGCATTTTCGTGTGCGATACTTCCCTCCGGGTCTTCGGGCCTTGCGAAGCTCTGTGTACTGCGAGCGCTGCTACTCGCAGCTGAGAAGGACCGTGGAGCTAGCGGCGAATTCGGAGAGCTCTTCGCTGCACTGCGCCGCTCGCAAGCGGCTTCGTTCTTCGCCTTCTGCCGTCCGGCGAGAGCTGAACTCCAGCGGTCAGTTGCAGCTCTGCCCATCAGCGTGTTCTCAGTTCTGCGGGCAAGCACGCCCTCTTGCCTTGGCCCCGAGTGCAAAGTCCCGGGCGAGCACTCGACTCAGTGCAATGCACCCGGAAGGACGCTCTCGCTCGTCTTTCAAGGAGCGATTACCTACAGCAGAAGCAGCAGAGGCACAAACTGCATGACGAGAAGGGACAACGTAGAACACGTCTCTGTCCTGGCGCATTTTCGTGTGCGATACTTCCCTCCGGGTCTTCGGGCCTTGCGAAGCTCTGTGTACTGCGAGCCCTGCTACTCGCAGCTGAGAAGGACCGTGGAGCTAGCGGCGAATTCGGAGAGCTCTTCGCTGCACTGCGCCGCTCGCAAGCGGCTTCGTTCTTCGCCTTCTGCCGTCCGGCGAGAGCTGAACTCCAGCGGTCAGTTGCAGCTCTGCCCAACAGCGTGTTCTCAGTTCTGCGGGCAAGCACGCCCTCTTGCCTTGGCCCCGAGTGCAAAGTCCCGAGCGAGCACTCGACTCAGTGCAATGCACCCGGAAGGACGCTCTCGCTCGCCTTTCAAGGAGCGATTACCTACAGCAGAAGCAGCAGAGACACAAACTGCATGACGAGAAGGGACAACGTAGAACACGTCTCTGTCCTGGCGCATTTTCGTGTGCGATACTTCCCTCCGGGTCTTCGGGCCTTGCGAAGCTCTGTGTACTGCGAGCGCTGCTACTCGCAGCTGAGAAGGACCGTGGAGCTAGCGGCGAATTCGGAGAGCTCTTCGCTGCACTGCGCCGCTCGCAAGCGGCTTCGTTCTTCGCCTTCTGCCGTCCGGCGAGAGCTGAACTCCAGCGGTCAGTTGCAGCTCTGCCCAACAGCGTGTTCTCAGTTCTGCGGGCAAGCACGCCCTCTTGCCTTGGCCCCGAGTGCAAAGTCCCGAGCGAGCACTCGACTCAGTGCAATGCACCCGGAAGGACGCTCTCGCTCGCCTTTCAAGGAGCGATTACCTACAGCAGAAGCAGCAGAGGCACAAACTGCATGACGAGAAGGGACAACGTAGAACACGTCTCTGTCCTGGCGCATTTTCGTGTGCGATACTTCCCTCCGGGTCTTCGGGCCTTGCGAAGCTCTGTGTACTGCGAGCGCTGCTACTCGCAGCTGAGAAGGACCGTGGAGCTAGCGGCGAATTCGGAGAGCTCTTCGCTGCACTGCGCCGCTCGCAAGCGGCTTCGTTCTTCGCCTTCTGCCGTCCGGCGAGAGCTGAACTCCAGCGGTCAGTTGCAGCTCTGCCCAACAGCGTGTTCTCAGTTCTGCGGGCAAGCACGCCCTCTTGCCTTGGCCCCGAGAGCAAAGTCCCGAGCGAGCACTCGACTCAGTGCAATGCACCCGGAAGGACGCTCTCGCTCGTCTTTCAAGGAGCGATTACCTACAGCAGAAGCAGCAGAGGCACAAACTGCATGACGAGAAGGGACAACGTAGAACACGTCTCTGTCCTGGCGCATTTTCGTGTGCGATACTTCCCTCCGGGTCTTCGGGCCTTGCGAAGCTCTGTGTACTGCGAGCGCTGCTACACGCAGCTGAGAAGGACCGTGGAGCTAGCGGCGAATTCGGAGAGCTCTTCGCTGCACTGCGCCGCTCGCAAGCGGCTTCGTTCTTCGCCTTCTGCCGTCCGGCGAGAGCTGAACTCCAGCGGTCAGTTGCAGCTCTGCCCAACAGCGTGTTCTCAGTTCTGCGGGCAAGCACGCCCTCTTGCCTTGGCCCCGAGTGCAAAGTCCCGAGCGAGCACTCGACTCAGTGCAATGCACCCGGAAGGACGCTCTCGCTCGTCTTTCAAGGAGCGATTACCTACAGCAGAAGCAGCAGAGGCACAAACTGCATGACGAGAAGGGACAACGTAGAACACGTCTCTGTCCTGGCGCATTTTCGTGTGCGATACTTCCCTCCGGGTCTTCGGGCCTTGCGAAGCTCTGTGTACTGCGAGCGCTGCTACTCGCAGCTGAGAAGGACCGTGGAGCTAGCGGCGAATTCGGAGAGCTCTTCGCTGCACTGCGCCGCTCGCAAGCGGCTTCGTTCTTCGCCTTCTGCCGTCCGGCGAGAGCTGAACTCCAGCGGTCAGTTGCAGCTCTGCCCAACAGCGTGTTCTCAGTTCTGCGGGCAAGCACGCCCTCTTGCCTTGGCCCCGAGTGCAAAGCCCCGAGCGAGCACTCGACTCAGTGCAATGCACCCGGAAGGACGCTCTCGCTCGTCTTTCAAGGAGCGATTACCTACAGCAGAAGCAGCAGAGGCACAAACTGCATGACGAGAAGGGACAACGTAGAACACGTCTCTGTCCTGGCGCATTTTCGTGTGCGATACTTCCCTCCGGGTCTTCGGGCCTTGCGAAGCTCTGTGTACTGCGAGCGCTGCTACTCGCAGCTGAGAAGGACCGTGGAGCTAGCGGCGAATTCGGAGAGCTCTTCGCTGCACTGCGCCGCTCGCAAGCGGCTTCGTTCTTCGCCTTCTGCCGTCCGGCGAGAGCTGAACTCCAGCGGTCAGTTGCAGCTCTGCCCAACAGCGTGTTCTCAGTTCTGCGGGCAAGCACGCCCTCTTGCCTTGGCCCCGAGAGCAAAGCCCCGAGCGAGCACTCGACTCAGTGCAATGCACCCGGAAGGACGCTCTCGCTCGCCTTTCAAGGAGCGATTCCTAACAGCAGAAGCAGCAGAGGCACAAACTGCATGACGAGAAGGGACAACGTAGAACACGTCTCTGTCCTGGCGCATTTTCGTGTGCGATACTTCCCTCCGGGTCTTCGGGCCTTGCGAAGCTCTGTGTACTGCGAGCGCTGCTACTCGCAGCTGGGAAGGACCGTGGAGCTAGCGGCGAATTCGGAGAGCTCTTCGCTGCACTGCGCCGCTCGCAAGCGGCTTCGTTCTTCGCCTTCTGCCGTCCGGCGAGAGCTGAACTCCAGCGGTCAGTTGCAGCTCTGCCCAACAGCGTGTTCTCAGTTCTGCGGGCAAGCACGCCCTCTTGCCTTGGCCCCGAGTGCAAAGTCCCGAGCGAGCACTCGACTCAGTGCAATGCACCCGGAAGGACGCTCTCGCTCGTCTTTCAAGGAGCGATTACCTACAGCAGAAGCAGCAGAGGCACAAACTGCATGACGAGAAGGGACAACGTAGAACACGTCTCTGTCCTGGCGCATTTTCGTGTGCGATACTTCCCTCCGGGTCTTCGGGCCTTGCGACGCTCTGCGTACTGCGAGCGCTGCTACTCGCAGCTGAGAAGGACCGTGGAGCTAGCGGCGAATTCGGAGAGCTCTTCGCTGCACTGCGCCGCTCGCAAGCGGCTTCGTTCTTCGCCTTCTGCCGTCCGGCGAGAGCTGAACTCCAGCGGTCAGTTGCAGCTCTGCCCAACAGCGTGTTCTCAGTTCTGCGGGCAAGCACGCCCTCTTGCCTTGGCCCCGAGTGCAAAGTCCCGAGCGAGCACTCGACTCAGTGCAATGCACCCGGAAGGACGCTCTCGCTCGCCTTTCAAGGAGCGATTACCTACAGCAGAAGCAGCAGAGGCACAAACTGCATGACGAGAAGGGACAACGTAGAACACGTCTCTGTCCTGGCGCATTTTCGTGTGCGATACTTCCCTGCGGGTCTTCGGGCCTTGCGACGCTCTGCGTACTGCGAGCGCTGCTACTCGCAGCTGAGAAGGACCGTGGAGCTAGCGGCGAATTCGGAGAGCTCTTCGCTGCACTGCGCCGCTCGCAAGCGGCTTCGTTCTTCGCCTTCTGCCGTCCGGCGAGAGCTGAACTCCAGCGGTCAGTTGCAGCTCTGCCCAACAGCGTGTTCTCAGTTCTGCGGGCAAGCACGCCCTCTTGCCTTGGCCCCGAGTGCAAAGTCCCGAGCGAGCACTCGACTCAGTGCAATGCACCCGGAAGGACGCTCTCGCTCGCCTTTCAAGGAGCGATTACCTACAGCAGAAGCAGCAGAGGCACAAACTGCATGACGAGAAGGGACAACGTAGAACACGTCTCTGTCCTGGCGCATTTTCGTGTGCGATACTTCCCTCCGGGTCTTCGGGCCTTGCGAAGCTCTGTGTACTGCGAGCGCTGCTACACGCAGCTGAGAAGGACCGTGGAGCTAGCGGCGAATTCGGAGAGCTCTTCGCTGCACTGCGCCGCTCGCAAGCGGCTTCGTTCTTCGCCTTCTGCCGTCCGGCGAGAGCTGAACTCCAGCGGTCAGTTGCAGCTCTGCCCAACAGCGTGTTCTCAGTTCTGCGGGCAAGCACGCCCTCTTGCCTTGGCCCCGAGTGCAAAGTCCCGAGCGAGCACTCGACTCAGTGCAATGCACCCGGAAGGACGCTCTCGCTCGCCTTTCAAGGAGCGATTCCTAACAGCAGAAGCAGCAGAGGCACAAACTGCATGACGAGAAGGGACAACGTAGAACACGTCTCTGTCCTGGCGCATTTTCGTGTGCGATACTTCCCTCCGGGTCTTCGGGCCTTGCGAAGCTCTGTGTACTGCGAGCGCTGCTACTCGCAGCTGAGAAGGACCGTGGAGCTAGCGGCGAATTCGGAGAGCTCTTCGCTGCACTGCGCCGCTCGCAAGCGGCTTCGTTCTTCGCCTTCTGCCGTCCGGCGAGAGCTGAACTCCAGCGGTCAGTTGCAGCTCTGCCCAACAGCGTGTTCTCAGTTCTGCGGGCAAGCACGCCCTCTTGCCTTGGCCCCGAGTGCAAAGTCCCGAGCGAGCACTCGACTCAGTGCAATGCACCCGGAAGGACGCTCTCGCTCGCCTTTCAAGGAGCGATTCCTAACAGCAGAAGCAGCAGAGGCACAAACTGCATGACGAGAAGGGACAACGTAGAACACGTCTCTGTCCTGGCGCATTTTCGTGTGCGATACTTCCCTCCGGGTCTTCGGGCCTTGCGAAGCTCTGTGTACTGCGAGCGCTGCTACTCGCAGCTGAGAAGGACCGTGGAGCTAGCGGCGAATTCGGAGAGCTCTTCGCTGCACTGCGCCGCTCGCAAGCGGCTTCGTTCTTCGCCTTCTGCCGTCCGGCGAGAGCTGAACTCCAGCGGTCAGTTGCAGCTCTGCCCAACAGCGTGTTCTCAGTTCTGCGGGCAAGCACGCCCTCTTGCCTTGGCCCCGAGAGCAAAGTCCCGAGCGAGCACTCGACTCAGTGCAATGCACCCGGAAGGACGCTCTCGCTCGTCTTTCAAGGAGCGATTCCTAACAGCAGAAGCAGCAGAGGCACAAACTGCATGACGAGAAGGGACAACGTAGAACACGTCTCTGTCCTGGCGCATTTCCGTGTGCCATACTTCCCTCCGGGTCTTCGGGCCTTGCGAAGCTCTGTGTACTGCGAGCGCTGCTACTCGCAGCTGAGAAGGACCGTGGAGCTAGCGGCGAATTCGGAGAGCTCTTCGCTGCACTGCGCCGCTCGCAAGCGGCTTCGTTCTTCGCCTTCTGCCGTCCGGCGAGAGCTGAACTCCAGCGGTCAGTTGCAGCTCTGCCCAACAGCGTGTTCTCAGTTCTGCGGGCAAGCACGCCCTCTTGCCTTGGCCCCGAGAGCAAAGTCCCGAGCGAGCACTCGACTCAGTGCAATGCACCCGGAAGGACGCTCTCGCTCGTCTTTCAAGGAGCGATTCCTAACAGCAGAAGCAGCAGAGGCACAAACTGCATGACGAGAAGGGACAACGTAGAACACGTCTCTGTCCTGGCACATTTTCGTGTGCGATACTTCCCTCCGGCTCTTCGGGCCTTGCGAAGCTCTGTGTACTGCGAGCGCTGCTACTCGCAGCTGAGAAGGACCGTGGAGCTAGCGGCGAATTCGGAGAGCTCTTCGCTGCACTGCGCCGCTCGCAAGCGGCTTCGTTCTTCGCCTTCTGCCGTCCGGCGAGAGCTGAACTCCAGCGGTCAGTTGCAGCTCTGCCCAACAGCGTGTTCTCAGTTCTGCGGGCAAGCACGCCCTCTTGCCTTGGCCCCGAGAGCAAAGTCCCGAGCGAGCACTCGACTCAGTGCAATGCACCCGGAAGGACGCTCTCGCTCGTCTTTCAAGGAGCGATTCCTAACAGCAGAAGCAGCAGAGGCACAAACTGCATGACGAGAAGGGACACCGTAGAACACGTCTCTGTCCTGGCACATTTCCGTGTGCCATACTTCCCTCCGGGTCTTCGGGCCTTGCGAAGCTCTGTGTACTGCGAGCGCTGCTACTCGCAGCTGAGAAGGACCGTGGAGCTAGCGGCGAATTCGGAGAGCTCTTCGCTGCACTGCGCCGCTCGCAAGCGGCTTCGTTCTTCGCCTTCTGCCGTCCGGCGAGAGCTGAACTCCAGCGGTCAGTTGCAGCTCTGCCCAACAGCGTGTTCTCAGTTCTGCGGGCAAGCACGCCCTCTTGCCTTGGCCCCGAGAGCAAAGTCCCGAGCGAGCACTCGACTCAGTGCAATGCACCCGGAAGGACGCTCTCGCTCGTCTTTCAAGGAGCGATTCCTAACAGCAGAAGCAGCAGAGGCACAAACTGCATGACGAGAAGGGACAACGTAGAACACGTCTCTGTCCTGGCACATTTTCGTGTGCGATACTTCCCTCCGGCTCTTCGGGCCTTGCGAAGCTCTGTGTACTGCGAGCGCTGCTACTCGCAGCTGAGAAGGACCGTGGAGCTAGCGGCGAATTCGGAGAGCTCTTCGCTGCACTGCGCCGCTCGCAAGCGGCTTCGTTCTTCGCCTTCTGCCGTCCGGCGAGAGCTGAACTCCAGCGGTCAGTTGCAGCTCTGCCCAACAGCGTGTTCTCAGTTCTGCGGGCAAGCACGCCCTCTTGCCTTGGCCCCGAGAGCAAAGTCCCGAGCGAGCACTCGACTCAGTGCAATGCACCCGGAAGGACGCTCTCGCTCGTCTTTCAAGGAGCGATTCCTAACAGCAGAAGCAGCAGAGGCACAAACTGCATGACGAGAAGGGACACCGTAGAACACGTCTCTGTCCTGGCACATTTTCGTGTGCGATACTTCCCTCCGGGTCTTCGGGCCTTGCGAAGCCCTGTGTACTGCGAGCGCTGCTACTCGCAGCTGAGAAGGACCGTGGAGCTAGCGGCGAATTCGGAGAGCTCTTCGCTGCACTGCGCCGCTCGCAAGCGGCTTCGTTCTTCGCCTTCTGCCGTCCGGCGAGAGCTGAACTCCAGCGGTCAGTTGCAGCTCTGCCCAACAGCGTGTTCTCAGTTCTGCGGGCAAGCACGCCCTCTTGCCTTGGCCCCGAGAGCAAAGTCCCGAGCGAGCACTCGACTCAGTGCAATGCACCCGGAAGGACGCTCTCGCTCGCCTTTCAAGGAGCGATTCCTAACAGCAGAAGCAGCAGAGGCACAAACTGCATGACGAGAAGGGACAACGTAGAACACGTCTCTGTCCTGGCACATTTTCGTGTGCGATACTTCCCTCCGGGTCTTCGGGCCTTGCGAAGCCCTGTGTACTGCGAGCGCTGCTACTCGCAGCTGAGAAGGACCGTGGAGCTAGCGGCGAATTCGGAGAGCTCTTCGCTGCACTGCGCCGCTCGCAAGCGGCTTCGTTCTTCGCCTTCTGCCGTCCGGCGAGAGCTGAACTCCAGCGGTCAGTTGCAGCTCTGCCCAACAGCGTGTTCTCAGTTCTGCGGGCAAGCACGCCCTCTTGCCTTGGCCCCGAGTGCAAAGTCCCGAGCGAGCACTCGACTCAGTGCAATGCACCCGGAAGGACGCTCTCGCTCGCCTTTCAAGGAGCGATTCCTAACAGCAGAAGCAGCAGAGGCACAAACTGCATGACGAGAAGGGACAACGTAGAACACGTCTCTGTCCTGGCACATTTTCGTGTGCGATACTTCCCTCCGGGTCTTCGGGCCTTGCGAAGCCCTGTGTACTGCGAGCGCTGCTACTCGCAGCTGAGACGGACCGTGGAGCTAGCGGCGAATTCGGAGAGCTCTTCGCTGCACTGCGCCGCTCGCAAGCGGCTTCGTTCTTCGCCTTCTGCCGTCCGGCGAGAGCTGAACTCCAGCGGTCAGTTGCAGCTCTGCCCAACAGCGTGTTCTCAGTTCTGCGGGCAAGCACGCCCTCTTGCCTTGGCCCCGAGAGCAAAGTCCCGAGCGAGCACTCGACTCAGTGCAATGCACCCGGAAGGACGCTCTCGCTCGCCTTTCAAGGAGCGATTCCTAACAGCAGAAGCAGCAGAGGCACAAACTGCATGACGAGAAGGGACAACGTAGAACACGTCTCTGTCCTGGCACATTTTCGTGTGCGATACTTCCCTCCGGGTCTTCGGGCCTTGCGAAGCCCTGTGTACTGCGAGCGCTGCTACTCGCAGCTGAGAAGGACCGTGGAGCTAGCGGCGAATTCGGAGAGCTCTTCGCTGCACTGCGCCGCTCGCAAGCGGCTTCGTTCTTCGCCTTCTGCCGTCCGGCGAGAGCTGAACTCCAGCGGTCAGTTGCAGCTCTGCCCAACAGCGTGTTCTCAGTTCTGCGGGCAAGCACGCCCTCTTGCCTTGGCCCCGA
The DNA here is from genome assembly GCF_052056855.1 of Sturnus vulgaris. NCBI lineage: Eukaryota > Metazoa > Chordata > Aves > Passeriformes > Sturnidae > Sturnus > Sturnus vulgaris. The sequence continues at coordinate 128,104 of NW_028276070.1, forward strand.
GAGCAAAGTCCCGAGCGAGCACTCGACTCAGTGCAATGCACCCGGAAGGACGCTCTCGCTCGCCTTTCAAGGAGCGATTCCTAACAGCAGAAGCAGCAGAGGCACAAACTGCATGACGAGAAGGGACAACGTAGAACACGTCTCTGTCCTGGCACATTTTCGTGTGCGATACTTCCCTCCGGGTCTTCGGGCCTTGCGAAGCCCTGTGTACTGCGAGCGCTGCTACTCGCAGCTGAGAAGGACCGTGGAGCTAGCGGCGAATTCGGAGAGCTCTTCGCTGCACTGCGCCGCTCGCAAGCGGCTTCGTTCTTCGCCTTCTGCCGTCCGGCGAGAGCTGAACTCCAGCGGTCAGTTGCAGCTCTGCCCAACAGCGTGTTCTCAGTTCTGCGGGCAAGCACGCCCTCTTGCCTTGGCCCCGAGTGCAAAGTCCCGAGCGAGCACTCGACTCAGTGCAATGCACCCGGAAGGACGCTCTCGCTCGCCTTTCAAGGAGCGATTCCTAACAGCAGAAGCAGCAGAGGCACAAACTGCATGACGAGAAGGGACAACGTAGAACACGTCTCTGTCCTGGCACATTTTCGTGTGCGATACTTCCCTCCGGGTCTTCGGGCCTTGCGAAGCCCTGTGTACTGCGAGCGCTGCTACTCGCAGCTGAGAAGGACCGTGGAGCTAGCGGCGAATTCGGAGAGCTCTTCGCTGCACTGCGCCGCTCGCAAGCGGCTTCGTTCTTCGCCTTCTGCCGTCCGGCGAGAGCTGAACTCCAGCGGTCAGTTGCAGCTCTGCCCAACAGCGTGTTCTCAGTTCTGCGGGCAAGCACGCCCTCTTGCCTTGGCCCCGAGTGCAAAGTCCCGAGCGAGCACTCGACTCAGTGCAATGCACCCGGAAGGACGCTCTCGCTCGTCTTTCAAGGAGCGATTCCTAACAGCAGAAGCAGCAGAGGCACAAACTGCATGACGAGAAGGGACAACGTAGAACACGTCTCTGTCCTGGCACATTTCCGTGTGCCATACTTCCCTCCGGGTCTTCGGGCCTTGCGAAGCTCTGTGTACTGCGAGCGCTGCTACTCGCAGCTGAGAAGGACCGTGGAGCTAGCGGCGAATTCGGAGAGCTCTTCGCTGCACTGCGCCGCTCGCAAGCGGCTTCGTTCTTCGCCTTCTGCCGTCCGGCGAGAGCTGAACTCCAGCGGTCAGTTGCAGCTCTGCCCAACAGCGTGTTCTCAGTTCTGCGGGCAAGCACGCCCTCTTGCCTTGGCCCCGAGAGCAAAGTCCCGAGCGAGCACTCGACTCAGTGCAATGCACCCGGAAGGACGCTCTCGCTCGTCTTTCAAGGAGCGATTCCTAACAGCAGAAGCAGCAGAGGCACAAACTGCATGACGAGAAAGGACAACGTAGAACACGTCTCTGTCCTGGCACATTTCCGTGTGCCATACTTCCCTCCGGGTCTTCGGGCCTTGCGAAGCTCTGTGTACTGCGAGCGCTGCTACTCGCAGCTGAGAAGGACCGTGGAGCTAGCGGCGAATTCGGAGAGCTCTTCGCTGCACTGCGCCGCTCGCAAGCGGCTTCGTTCTTCGCCTTCTGCCGTCCGGCGAGAGCTGAACTCCAGCGGTCTGTTGCAGCTCTGCCCAACAGCGTGTTCTCAGTTCTGCGGGCAAGCACGCCCTCTTGCCTTGGCCCCGAGAGCAAAGTCCCGAGCGAGCACTCGACTCAGTGCAATGCACCCGGAAGGACGCTCTCGCTCGTCTTTCAAGGAGCGATTCCTAACAGCAGAAGCAGCAGAGGCACAAACTGCATGACGAGAAGGGACAACGTAGAACACGTCTCTGTCCTGGCACATTTCCGTGTGCCATACTTCCCTCCGGGTCTTCGGGCCTTGCGAAGCTCTGTGTACTGCGAGCGCTGCTACTCGCAGCTGAGAAGGACCGTGGAGCTAGCGGCGAATTCGGAGAGCTCTTCGCTGCACTGCGCCGCTCGCAAGCGGCTTCGTTCTTCGCCTTCTGCCGTCCGGCGAGAGCTGAACTCCAGCGGTCAGTTGCAGCTCTGCCCAACAGCGTGTTCTCAGTTCTGCGGGCAAGCACGCCCTCTTGCCTTGGCCCCGAGAGCAAAGTCCCGAGCGAGCACTCGACTCAGTGCAATGCACCCGGAAGGACGCTCTCGCTCGTCTTTCAAGGAGCGATTCCTAACAGCAGAAGCAGCAGAGGCACAAACTGCATGACGAGAAGGGACAACGTAGAACACGTCTCTGTCCTGGCACATTTCCGTGTGCCATACTTCCCTCCGGGTCTTCGGGCCTTGCGAAGCTCTGTGTACTGCGAGCGCTGCTACTCGCAGCTGAGAAGGACCGTGGAGCTAGCGGCGAATTCGGAGAGCTCTTCGCTGCACTGCGCCGCTCGCAAGCGGCTTCGTTCTTCGCCTTCTGCCGTCCGGCGAGAGCTGAACTCCAGCGGTCAGTTGCAGCTCTGCCCAACAGCGTGTTCTCAGTTCTGCGGGCAAGCACGCCCTCTTGCCTTGGCCCCGAGTGCAAAGTCCCGAGCGAGCACTCGACTCAGTGCAATGCACCCGGAAGGACGCTCTCGCTCGCCTTTCAAGGAGCGATTCCTAACTGCAGAAGCAGCAGAGGCACAAACTGCATGACGAGAAGGGACAACGTAGAACACGTCTCTGTCCTGGCATATTTCCGTGTGCCATACTTCCCTCCGGGTCTTCGGGCCTTGCGAAGCTCTGTGTACTGCGAGCGCTGCTACTCGCAGCTGAGAAGGACCGTGGAGCTAGCGGCGAATTCGGAGAGCTCTTCGCTGCACTGCGCCGCTCGCAAGCGGCTTCGTTCTTCGCCTTCTGCCGTCCGGCGAGAGCTGAACTCCAGCGGTCAGTTGCAGCTCTGCCCAACAGCGTGTTCTCAGTTCTGCGGGCAAGCACGCCCTCTTGCCTTGGCCCCGAGAGCAAAGTCCCGAGCGAGCACTCGACTCAGTGCAATGCACCCGGAAGGACGCTGTCGCTCGCCTTTCAAGGAGCGATTCCTAACAGCAGAAGCAGCAGAGGCACAAACTGCATGACGAGAAGGGACAACGTAGAACACGTCTCTGTCCTGGCACATTTCCGTGTGCCATACTTCCCTCCGGGTCTTCGGGCCTTGCGAAGCTCTGTGTACTGCGAGCGCTGCTACTCGCAGCTGAGAAGGACCGTGGAGCTAGCGGCGAATTCGGAGAGCTCTTCGCTGCACTGCGCCGCTCGCAAGCGGCTTCGTTCTTCGCCTTCTGCCGTCCGGCGAGAGCTGAACTCCAGCGGTCTGTTGCAGCTCTGCCCAACAGCGTGTTCTCAGTTCTGCGGGCAAGCACGCCCTCTTGCCTTGGCCCCGAGAGCAAAGTCCCGAGCGAGCACTCGACTCAGTGCAATGCACCCGGAAGGACGCTCTCGCTCGTCTTTCAAGGAGCGATTCCTAACAGCAGAAGCAGCAGAGGCACAAACTGCATGACGAGAAGGGACAACGTAGAACACGTCTCTGTCCTGGCACATTTCCGCGTGCCATACTTCCCTCCGGGTCTTCGGGCCTTGCGAAGCTCTGTGTACTGCGAGCGCTGCTACTCGCAGCTGAGAAGGACCGTGGAGCTAGCGGCGAATTCGGAGAGCTCTTCGCTGCACTGCGCCGCTCGCAAGCGGCTTCGTTCTTCGCCTTCTGCCGTCCGGCGAGAGCTGAACTCCAGCGGTCAGTTGCAGCTCTGCCCAACAGCGTGTTCTCAGTTCTGCGGGCAAGCACGCCCTCTTGCCTTGGCCCCGAGAGCAAAGCCCCGAGCGAGCACTCGACTCAGTGCAATGCACCCGGAAGGACGCTCTCGCTCGTCTTTCAAGGAGCGATTCCTAACAGCAGAAGCAGCAGAGGCACAAACTGCATGACGAGAAGGGACAACGTAGAACACGTCTCTGTCCTGGCACATTTTCGTGTGCGAAACTTCCCTCCGGGTCTTCGGGCCTTGCGAAGCCCTGTGTACTGCGAGCGCTGCTACTCGCAGCTGAGAAGGACCGTGGAGCTAGCGGCGAATTCGGAGAGCTCTTCGCTGCACTGCGCCGCTCGCAAGCGGCTTCGTTCTTCGCCTTCTGCCGTCCGGCGAGAGCTGAACTCCAGCGGTCAGTTGCAGCTCTGCCCAACAGCGTGTTCTCAGTTCTGCGGGCAAGCACGCCCTCTTGCCTTGGCCCCGAGAGCAAAGTCCCGAGCGAGCACTCGACTCAGTGCAATGCACCCGGAAGGACGCTCTCGCTCGCCTTTCAAGGAGCGATTCCTAACAGCAGAAGCAGCAGAGGCACAAACTGCATGACGAGAAGGGACAACGTAGAACACGTCTCTGTCCTGGCACATTTTCGTGTGCGATACTTCCCTCCGGGTCTTCGGGCCTTGCGAAGCCCTGTGTACTGCGAGCGCTGCTACTCGCAGCTGAGAAGGACCGTGGAGCTAGCGGCGAATTCGGAGAGCTCTTCGCTGCACTGCGCCGCTCGCAAGCGGCTTCGTTCTTCGCCTTCTGCCGTCCGGCGAGAGCTGAACTCCAGCGGTAAGTTTCAGCTCTGCCCAACAGCGTGTTCTCAGTTCTGCGGGCAAGCACGCCCTCTTGCCTTGGCCCCGAGATCAATGTCCCGAGCGAGCATTCGACTTAGTGCAATGCACCCGGAAGGACGCTCTCGCTCGTCTTTCAAGGAGCGATTCCTAACAGCAGAAGCAGCAGAGGCACAAACTGCATGACGAGAAGGGACAACGTAGAACACGTCTCTGTCCTGGCACATTTTCGTGTGCGATACTTCCCTCCGGGTCTTCGGGCCTTGCGAAGCTCTGTGTACTGCGAGCACTGCTACTCGCAGCTGAGAAGGACCGTGGAGCTAGCGGCGAATTCGGAGAGCTCTTCGCTGCACTGCGCCGCTCGCAAGCGGCTTCGTTCTTCGCCTTCTGCCGTCCGGCGAGAGCTGAACTCCAGCGGTCAGTTGCAGCTCTGCCCAACAGCGTGTTCTCAGTTCTGCGGGCAAGCACGCCCTCTTGCCTTGGCCCCGAGAGCAAAGTCCCGAGCGAGCACTCGACTCAGTGCAATGCACCCGGAAGGACGCTCTCGCTCGCCTTTCAAGGAGCGATTCCTAACAGCAGAAGCAGCAGAGGCACAAACTGCATGACGAGAAGGGACAACGTAGAACACGTCTCTGTCCTGGCACATTTCCGTGTGCCATACTTCCCTCCGGGTCTTCGGGCCTTGCGAAGCTCTGTGTACTGCGAGCGCTGCTACTCGCAGCTGAGAAGGACCGTGGAGCTAGCGGCGAATTCGGAGAGCTCTTCGCTGCACTGCGCCGCTCGCAAGCGGCTTCGTTCTTCGCCTTCTGCCGTCCGGCGAGAGCTGAACTCCAGCGGTCAGTTGCAGCTCTGCCCAACAGCGTGTTCTCAGTTCTGCGGGCAAGCACGCCCTCTTGCCTTGGCCCCGAGAGCAAAGTCCCGAGCGAGCACTCGACTCAGTGCAATGCACCCGGAAGGACGCTCTCGCTCGCCTTTCAAGGAGCGATTCCTAACAGCAGAAGCAGCAGAGGCACAAACTGCATGACGAGAAGGGACAACGTAGAACACGTCTCTGTCCTGGCACATTTCCGTGTGCCATACTTCCCTCCGGGTCTTCGGGCCTTGCGAAGCCCTGTGTACTGCGAGCGCTGCTACTCGCAGCTGAGAAGGACCGTGGAGCTAGCGGCGAATTCGGAGAGCTCTTCGCTGCACTGCGCCGCTCGCAAGCGGCTTCGTTCTTCGCCTTCTGCCGTCCGGCGAGAGCTGAACTCCAGCGGTCAGTTGCAGCTCTGCCCAACAGCGTGTTCTCAGTTCTGCGGGCAAGCACGCCCTCTTGCCTTGGCCCCGAGAGCAAAGTCCCGAGCGAGCACTCGACTCAGTGCAATGCACCCGGAAGGACGCTCTCGCTCGCCTTTCAAGGAGCGATTCCTAACAGCAGAAGCAGCAGAGGCACAAACTGCATGACGAGAAGGGACAACGTAGAACACGTCTCTGTCCTGGCACATTTCCGTGTGCCATACTTCCCTCCGGGTCTTCGGGCCTTGCGAAGCCCTGTGTACTGCGAGCGCTGCTACTCGCAGCTGAGAAGGACCGTGGAGCTAGCGGCGAATTCGGAGAGCTCTTCGCTGCACTGCGCCGCTCGCAAGCGGCTTCGTTCTTCGCCTTCTGCCGTCCGGCGAGAGCTGAACTCCAGCGGTCAGTTGCAGCTCTGCCCAACAGCGTGTTCTCAGTTCTGCGGGCAAGCACGCCCTCTTGCCTTGGCCCCGAGAGCAAAGCCCCGAGCGAGCACTCGACTCAGTGCAATGCACCCGGAAGGACGCTGTCGCTCGCCTTTCAAGGAGCGATTCCTAACAGCAGAAGCAGCAGAGGCACAAACTGCATGACGAGAAGGGACAACGTAGAACACGTCTCTGTCCTGGCACATTTCCGTGTGCGATACTTCCCTCCGGGTCTTCGGGCCTTGCGAAGCCCTGTGTACTGCGAGCGCTGCTACTCGCAGCTGAGAAGGACCGTGGAGCTAGCGGCGAATTCGGAGAGCTCTTCGCTGCACTGCGCCGCTCGCAAGCGGCTTCGTTCTTCGCCTTCTGCCGTCCGGCGAGAGCTGAACTCCAGCGGTCAGTTGCAGCTCTGCCCAACAGCGTGTTCTCAGTTCTGCGGGCAAGCACGCCCTCTTGCCTTGGCCCCGAGAGCAAAGTCCCGAGCGAGCACTCGACTCAGTGCAATGCACCCGGAAGGACGCTCTCGCTCGCCTTTCAAGGAGCGATTCCTAACAGCAGAAGCAGCAGAGGCACAAACTGCATGACGAGAAGGGACAACGTAGAACACGTCTCTGTCCTGGCACATTTTCGTGTGCCATACTTCCCTCCGGGTCTTCGGGCCTTGCGAAGCCCTGTGTACTGCGAGCGCTGCTACTCGCAGCTGAGAAGGACCGTGGAGCTAGCGGCGAATTCGGAGAGCTCTTCGCTGCACTGCGCCGCTCGCAAGCGGCTTCGTTCTTCGCCTTCTGCCGTCCGGCGAGAGCTGAACTCCAGCGGTCAGTTGCAGCTCTGCCCAACAGCGTGTTCTCAGTTCTGCGGGCAAGCACGCCCTCTTGCCTTGGCCCCGAGAGCAAAGTCCCGAGCGAGCACTCGACTCAGTGCAATGCACCCGGAAGGACGCTCTCGCTCGCCTTTCAAGGAGCGATTCCTAACAGCAGAAGCAGCAGAGGCACAAACTGCATGACGAGAAGGGACAACGTAGAACACGTCTCTGTCCTGGCACATTTCCGTGTGCCATACTTCCCTCCGGGTCTTCGGGCCTTGCGAAGCTCTGTGTACTGCGAGCGCTGCTACTCGCAGCTGAGAAGGACCGTGGAGCTAGCGGCGAATTCGGAGAGCTCTTCGCTGCACTGCGCCGCTCGCAAGCGGCTTCGTTCTTCGCCTTCTGCCGTCCGGCGAGAGCTGAACTCCAGCGGTCAGTTGCAGCTCTGCCCAACAGCGTGTTCTCAGTTCTGCGGGCAAGCACGCCCTCTTGCCTTGGCCCCGAGAGCAAAGTCCCGAGCGAGCACTCGACTCAGTGCAATGCACCCAGAAGGACGCTCTCGCTCGTCTTTCAAGGAGCGATTCCTAACAGCAGAAGCAGCAGAGGCACAAACTGCATGACGAGAAGGGACAACGTAGAACACGTCTCTGTCCTGGCACATTTTCGTGTGCCATACTTCCCTCCGGGTCTTCGGGCCTTGCGAAGCCCTGTGTACTGCGAGCGCTGCTACTCGCAGCTGAGAAGGACCGTGGAGCTAGCGGCGAATTCGGAGAGCTCTTCGCTGCACTGCGCCGCTCGCAAGCGGCTTCGTTCTTCGCCTTCTGCCGTCCGGCGAGAGCTGAACTCCAGCGGTCAGTTGCAGCTCTGCCCAACAGCGTGTTCTCAGTTCTGCGGGCAAGCACGCCCTCTTGCCTTGGCCCCGAGAGCAAAGCCCCGAGCGAGCACTCGACTCAGTGCAATGCACCCGGAAAGACGCTGTTGCTCGCCTTTCAAGGAGCGATTCCTAACAGCAGAAGCAGCAGAGGCACAAACTGCATGACGAGAAGGGACAACGTAGAACACGTCTCTGTCCTGGTACATTTTCCTGTGCGAAACTTCCCTCCGGGTCTTCGGTCCTTGCGAAGCTCTATGTACTGTGAGCGCTGCTACTTGCAGCTGAGAAAGACCGTGGAGCTAGCGGCGAATTCGGAGAGCGCTGAGCACGTAGTCAAGAAGCGAGACGTGGCCCTGCAACGCGGTGCTAATAGCAGCTTCCTCGCGGCCGGGGCGAGCTCCGGCCACAAGACATTCTCGTCCTGGCAACGGATCTCTGTGAAGGGCGTAGGCGAAAAGCTTTCGTTTTCCATTCGAACTGCGAGAGAGGCAGACTGTTGCACGGAGCTCTGAGAACAAAGGTGCACGCCCTAGGCGGGCTTGGGCAGAAGCAGCGTTCTCTAGCTCTTGGCTGCCGGCGCACTTGTGGTTGTGTGGCGCCCTTGCAGTGGCTTCTGGCCGCCGGCAAGTGAAAGCGGCTCCACGCTTGGGCGAGGGCGGTGAACGAAGCGGCACTAGTCCCGTGCTTGTGTGCACCACGTTACAGGCTACTAGGAGAGGAAGGTGGTTGACTCTCGCTTGCCTTCCCAAGTGCCCTTAGCAGTCGGAAGGAGCAAGCTGAAGCACTGCTGCTTGTGCTGCTCCTTGGTTCCCTTGCAGCCCGCTGTGAAAGCATTGGCGGTCGCTTCTAGGCGCCGAGTTGCACACAGCACCACTGTAAGTGCCGCGGAGAAGGGAAATCCAGAGTGCAGCGAGGAGCTGGACGTGGCTTACGTGCAGTAAGGAGAAGGTGAACCTAGGCACTGCCTCTTCAATCTGGCCGCCTCTGCTCTGGTAGCAACTTTTGCAAGTCGGCAGAGGGAGCTGCGAGTATGTAGAACGGAGGGCAGCGAGACGCCGTGTGTTATGCGCCCTTTCAGGGCTGCTGCCAGGGTGCCACTTTAAGAACGCCTTCTTCTTCCTCGCGTCCTTCCTCCACTATAGTCTCCTGGATTCACCTGAGACTCTTCCTAGGCATCTCCCTGATCCTTTTTGCAATGAGTCTCACATCATTCTCCTGAAGAAACTGTCTGCTTATGGTTTGCATGGGTGGGCTGTTTGCTGGGTGACAAACTGGGTGATGGCCAGGCCCACAGAGTGGTGGGAAATAGAGTTCATCCAGCTGGTCCCCAAGGCTCGGTCTTGGGCCCAGTCCTGTTTAATATCTTGCTCAGTGTTCTGGACAAGGGGATAGAGTACACGCCCAGGAAGTTCACAGATGATGCAAAGTTGGCTGGTAGTGTTTTTTTCTTCTGGAGGACAGCAGGCTCTGCTTCTTCTTCCTCCTGTTCTGAGGTCGCTGCTCCCTCTTCATCCCTCATTAAGTGTGCTGATTTTGTCACTTGGATGAGAAAACAAACAATTTTAGCAACAATACTAGTGGCAGGGTACAAGAAAGGAAGAGTTCACACGAATCCCCCCCCCCCCCCCCGCCCAACAACAGAAAATACCTGATGGCTCCTCTGCCCAGCTTACTGACTACACCGGAACCCATTGTCCCCCAAAGATACTCCCTTCTCCCTGCCCCCAGCCATGATGTGAGATGGAATAGAATAACTAAGATTAAGATTCTCCCTATGGAACTCCATCATACTTCGATTCTGGGAAAAAAAATTTCTTGAAGTTCTATCATTTCAGATCATTTGAATTTGAATTTGCATACTAAAAAGTCTAGCCAGAAACTCATGACAATATTAATAGCCCATTCTAGAATGTCCGAGATGATAGACACTTCTTTCAAGAGAATGTGATACCTCACGTGACTTCTCCAGAATTTAAATGAACAGCGGGAGTAGTCTACAAGATTCTTGCTGCCATCTGGATTTCCTGGTATTTGGCTGGTCTATGTAAACCAACCAGCTATTCAGCAGAGGGAATATTAGTGTGATACTTGATGGTATGTGAGATGGAACACAGTAATTTATGGCTTTTTGCATAGTGATGAAGCTGTAAAGAAAGCTCCGTAATGCTCAGACAAGGAGGCTGCTGGACTTCAAGCAGCAAAGGCCCAAAACGAACCAGTGAAAAGGTGTCATTGAAAAAAAAAAAAAAGCCAGGTGGGGAGCAAAGTGATACTTAAGGGCAGTTTACTGAAAGAGGGAATCTAATGAAAAAAAAAGTCCAAGAGTGAAGGAATAACAGAGAAAATGAAACTAAGGAAGGAAATCAATCTCAGCTAATCATTTCAGAAGCTAACAAGTTGTCATTGCAATGATGCATAAAGTGAGAAAAAATAAATATGTCTGCGCCAAAATCTGAAATATGAACTTTATTGCATTCTGTCTTCCACGGAATCATACAACAGTCTGTGATTAAAGATCATGTAGTCCAACTTCCTTGCCAGGTAGATCTTACAGTAGATCAAATTGCTCAAGACTAGCCAAACTGATAAGGAGCACTCTCAATGATGGGGCATCCACAACTTCTCTGGAACACCCGTTTGAGTGTCTCACCAGCTTCATTGTAGAAAAGTTTTTCCTTTTAGCCAATCTAAACCTAGTCTCAGTTTGAAAGCATGGCCCCTTATCCTGTCTCTGCAAACTTTCCTAAAAAGTCTTTCTCCATTTGTCTTATACCCTCTTTACATATTCAAAGGCCACAATACTGTCTCTCCAGAAACCTCTCTTCTCCAGGCTAAAAGATCCTACTTTTCACAAGAACCAGGTCATAAACTGAGATGGAAGACATCTCAGGAGATCAGATCATCCAACAGCTCAGCGTAAGAATAGCTCTGAAGTCAGATCAACTAGCTTAGGGCTGTGTCTGTTTGAATTTTGAAAATTAGCAGGACTTGAAATGCTTCAAGGAAGAGAACTCGGGGTGGCTCCAGAAACAGCCTGAGAAACTCGAGCAAACTCGAAACCTCAGAAACTACCACTGCTTTCTCTCCCTCAGCCCAAGCAGTCCCAAAGAAGAAGTGTTCCCAGCAGGCTGGGATAGCACACATATACACTACATATACGTGACAGGCATCGCCAGCAGCCACATCCTGCTCCTTTCTGTGGCTGGCAAGAGTGAGACTGGATGTTTACATGTGGGCAAACTGGGTCCCTCCAGCAGCTCACACACTCAGCCTGCCCAGTGACCCCACTGAATTCCAGTATTAGCAGTGTGCCAAGGCCACAGCACTACTCCGCTTGCTGGCACAGACCATCACACGCCTCCTAAATCAGTCAGGACTCCCCTGGTCCCACAGCCAGCACCCCACTTGCCCTCCGCCAGGCCACTGCCATTGTTCACCAACTTCTCCACTTTGATCTTTGCTGGTGCTCTCAACACTGGCACACCCAGATGTTCTGCAGCTGTTGTCTCCTGGTGGAAAGGACTTGTAAAGCCATGTTTCCTAACAGGACTTCCACAACCTTTCAAAGCAACCTTTACTGGAGTATGAACAATCTCATTCAAATGTCAACATTTCTTTTCCCGTATGTGAAATCAGAATTTCCTTCTTCCGGGCATGCCCAAAACAAGGCACAAACTACATTGTGCCTTCTGTTTCACATGCTGACTCGTTTGTAAACAATGCTAGGAGAATACCTGTTTTGATCCAAGCTAATCTCTGGCCCTTATAGTGCTTTCGGTAGTTAGTTTTGCTTTGTTATTTACTTGATGTCCCATTGAATTGTTGAATCATAAACAGACTACCTGTCTGTATAGCAGCATAGCAGTGATGAATAAATGCAAGAGAAGGAGCAAGGTGATTGTTTGCTAGACTCTTCCTAGAAACTGAGAAATCTGTTACTTAATGCTGACCACAGCAGATGGAGGAAGCATCCTACATGATGTCAAAGCAATGAAGCTGTAATCACTTTTATGATTACAGTCAAGGCACTGCTTTTGCCACCATAAGTGGAGTGCAGGGAATCTTAAAAGACGACACTCTAACTGTTGTCCATGCTCACTGAGAAAATAATGCTTTTACAGCAGAGCAGGTCTCACCGCAGCTAAATCATGGCTTCAACTGTACACCGCCTTCAAAAAGCCCACAAAAACACAAATGAAAGGATTTGGAACTCAAGGGAATCTCGGATTGTGACATCAGCTCACTCTGGATTCTTTCCAAATTCTCAATTCCATTTTCTTCCGAGCCAATTTTCCCACCTAACTTGAGATGTAATTTATGGATTTCCAACACATCTATTTACCTTAGAATTAGATTGCCACTAGCCAAAAAGACAGAAACAAGCAGTTAAGTGAAGACTGAAACCATGGTTGTTTAGAACAGCAAAACTTGGGCGAAACTATTCTTAAGAAAACCAAAACTTTTAGGACTTACCCATGTATTTTTGGAGGTGGAAAAAGTTTTACATCGAAAAGTCCCTAGGGAACTCTCTTCAGTGCCTGGAGAGCCGCTGTCGCTCGCCTTTCATTCGTCACAGCAGAGGCAGCAGAGCACAAGATGGCCGACGAGAAGGGGCAGTGTAGAACTCTCTGTCTGTCTGTGTCTCTACTCAGTGTAGAACGTCTCTATCCTGGCACATTTTCGAGTGCGATACTTCCCTCCGGGTCTTCGGTCCTTGCGAAGCTCTATGTACTGTGAGCGCTGCTACTTGCAGCTGAGAAAGACCGTGGAGCTAGCGGCGAATTCGGAGAGCGCTGAGCACGTAGTCAAGAAGCGAGACGTGTCCCTGCAACGCGGTGCTAATAGCAGCTTCCTCGCGGCGGGGGCGAGCTCCGGCCACAAGGCATTCTCGTCCTGGCAACGGATCTCTGTGACGGGCGTAGGCGAAAAGCTTTCGTTTTCCATTCGAACTGCGAGAGAGGCAGACTGTTGCACGGAGCTCTGAGAACAAAGGTGCACGCCCTAGGCGGGCTTGGGCAGAAGCAGCGTTCTCTAGCTCTTGGCTGCCGGCGCACTTGTGGTTGTGTGGCGCCCTTGCAGCGGCTTCTGGCCGCCGGCAAGTGAAAGCGGCTCCACGCTTGGGCGAGGGCGGTGAACGAAGCGGCACTAGTCCCGTGCTTGTGTGCACCACGTTACTAGGAGAGGAAGGTGGTTGACTCTCGCTTGCCTTCCCAAGTGCCCTTAGCAGTCGGAAGGAGCAAGCTGAAGCACTGCTGCTTGTGCTGCTCCTTGGTTCCCTTGCAGCCCGCTGTGAAAGCATTGGCGGTCACTTCTAGGCGCCGAGTTGCACACAGCACCACGGTAAGTGCCTCGGAGAAGGGAAATCCAGAGTGCAGCGAGGAGCTGGACGTGGCTTACGTGCAGTAAGGAGAAGGTGAACCTAGGCACTGCCTCTTCAATCTGGCCGCCTCTGCTCTGGTAGCAACTTTTGCAAGTCGGCAGAGGGAGCCGCGAGTATGTAGAACGGAGGGCAGCGAGATGCCGTGTGTTATGCGCCTTTTCAGGGCTGCTGCCAGGGTGCTACTTTAAGAACGCCTTTTTCTTCCTCGCGTCCTTCTCGCTTCGCTCTAGCTGCATGGAGTACAGCACAGCGAAGGAGTGAGGAAGGGCTCTGCCCCAGCTTTTGTCCCGGCCTGCCTGTGCTGCGCCTTTAGCTGCACACGAGAACAACGGCATTTCTTACCCGCAAGGTAAAAAAGGCTTTAGTGTAGCCTTAGGAATGGCAAGTGCCTAGGCATTAAGTTGAGCGACCACGTATGAGGGAGTCTTTAGAGGTTTCCTCCCCCATGGCGCAGGTGTATTCTCATTCTCGTGCTGAACTGAAAAGTCCGGGCATGGCAAGACTGGCCTGCCTTGTGCAGAGACGAACACAAATGTGGGGCTATGATCCTCTGTGTTCGGAGCTCTGCTTCCGGGTGTGTGGGCCGCCGTGAGCCCGCAGCAGCCGCCGAGGACAGTGTGGATTGTGGATGAGTCTGGGCTGGCCCCCGGCCCCCTCGTTGGTCTGACAGCGGCAGAAGTGGCGTAGGAGCGGCATCGCCTGAGGGCCCCATGGGGGGCGGGAAGAGAGCCGGGAGTGACCCCGAACGACACCGGAAGCGATATCCGTAGGGCCCGGAAGGCCAGCGTTGCCATCGAGTTTGGCCGGTAGGAGGCGTCTAAGGTGCTTTGAAAGGTGGAGCTTCTTTGCTCTAGGACAGTCTGGGAGAGCTGAGGGTGTCCAATCTGGAGAACAGAAGGCTCCAGGGAGATCTTCGAGCCCTTTGCAGTGCCTGCTGGGGCTCCAAGATAGCTGGGGAGGGACTTTGGAAAAGGGTCTGGACTCGCAGGACAAGGGGGAATAGCTTCAAACTGCCAGAGGGCTGGGATAGATGGGATATTGGAAAGGAATTCTTCCTTGGGTGGGTGCTGAGGCACATGTTGTTCAAAGAGGCTGTGTAGGAGCCCCATGGCAGGAAGCGTCCAGGGCCAGGCTGGAGCGGACATGGAGCAACCTGGACTAGTGGAAAAGTGTCCCTGCCCGTGTCAGGATGTGGGAAGAAGATAATTTGTCTCTAAGGTCGCTTCCAGTCCAAACCATTCTGGGATTCTAGGATTCATGGAAGGCCCTTTTCCAAGTGAAGTGTTGTATCTCTTGGCTCCCAGCTTGTAGTTGCCAGTTCTTCTGGAAGCAGGCGTGGCGAAGCAGCTGTGATGAGCCATGGGTTCTCAATAGGACGAGTGTGATATATTTGCAGAGAGGAAGGCTGCAGACAGATCTTCAAGGTCCAGGTAAAACAAGCAAAGGATTGAATAGAAGCCAAAGATTGGTTGTGTTAGTCAGTTTGCTGGCTGTTGAAATGGCCCCAGGTAATTTTCAACATTTCTAATTTGGATTTGTTTGAGTAAAAAATGAATGTGTTACCTCCAGCGTAGGCTCTCCAATGCATCTCCATGTGCTCCCATCTCTTTGTTGTATATCGGGTTCTATTAACTGAAGACAGAATCATAACACAGTAGTAAAACATTTAGAGGTGCGAAGCTCTGTGTACTGCGAGCGCTGCTACTCGCAGCTGAGAAGGACCGTGGAGCTAGCGGCGAATTCGGAGAGCTCTTCGCTGCACTGCGCCGCTCGCAAGCGGCTTCGTTCTTCGCCTTCTGCCGTCCGGCGAGAGCTGAACTCCAGCGGTCAGTTGCAGCTCTGCCCAACAGCGTGTTCTCAGTTCTGCGGGCAAGCACGCCCTCTTGCCTTGGCCCCGAGAGCAAAGTCCCGAGCGAGCACTCGACTCAGTGCAATGCACCCGGAAGGACGCTCTCGCTCGTCTTTCAAGGAGCGATTCCTAACAGCAGAAGCAGCAGAGGCACAAACTGCATGACGAGAAGGGACAACGTAGAACACGTCTCTGTCCTGGCACATTTCCGTGTGCCATACTTCCCTCCGGGTCTTCGGGCCTTGCGAAGCTCTGTGTACTGCGAGCGCTGCTACTCGCAGCTGAGAAGGACCGTGGAGCTAGCGGCGAATTCGGAGAGCTCTTCGCTGCACTGCGCCGCTCGCAAGCGGCTTCGTTCTTCGCCTTCTGCCGTCCGGCGAGAGCTGAACTCCAGCGGTAAGTTTCAGCTCTGCCCAACAGCGTGTTCTCAGTTCTGCGGGCAAGCACGCCCTCTTGCCTTGGCCCCGAGTGCAAAGTCCCGAGCGAGCACTCGACTCAGTGCAATGCACCCGGAAGGACGCTCTCGCTCGTCTTTCAAGGAGCGATTCCTAACAGCAGAAGCAGCAGAGGCACAAACTGCATGACGAGAAGGGACAACGTAGAACACGTCTCTGTCCTGGCACATTTTCGTGTGCGATACTTCCCTCCGGGTCTTCGGGCCTTGCGAAGCTCTGTGTACTGCGAGCGCTGCTACTCGCAGCTGAGAAGGACCGTGGAGCTAGCGGCGAATTCGGAGAGCTCTTCGCTGCACTGCGCCGCTCGCAAGCGGCTTCGTTCTTCGCCTTCTGCCGTCCGGCGAGAGCTGAACTCCAGCGGTCAGTTGCAGCTCTGCCCAACAGCGTGTTCTCAGTTCTGCGGGCAAGCACGCCCTCTTGCCTTGGCCCCGAGAGCAAAGCCCCGAGCGAGCACTCGACTCAGTGCAATGCACCCGGAAGGACGCTCTCGCTCGTCTTTCAAGGAGCGATTCCTAACAGCAGAAGCAGCAGAGGCACAAACTGCATGACGAGAAGGGACAACGTAGAACACGTCTCTGTCCTGGCGCATTTCCGTGTGCGATACTTCCCTCCGGGTCTTCGGGCCTTGCGAAGCTCTGTGTACTGCGAGCGCTGCTACTCGCAGCTGAGAAGGACCGTGGAGCTAGCGGCGAATTCGGAGAGCTCTTCGCTGCACTGCGCCGCTCGCAAGCGGCTTCGTTCTTCGCCTTCTGCCGTCCGGCGAGAGCTGAACTCCAGCGGTCAGTTGCAGCTCTGCCCAACAGCGTGTTCTCAGTTCTGCGGGCAAGCACGCCCTCTTGCCTTGGCCCCGAGAGCAAAGTCCCGAGCGAGCACTCGACTCAGTGCAATGCACCCGGAAGGACGCTCTCGCTCGCCTTTCAAGGAGCGATTCCTAACAGCAGAAGCAGCAGAGGCACAAACTGCATGACGAGAAGGGACAACGTAGAACACGTCTCTGTCCTGGCACATTTTCGTGTGCGATACTTCCCTCCGGGTCTTCGGGCCTTGCGAAGCCCTGTGTACTGCGAGCGCTGCTACTCGCAGCTGAGAAGGACCGTGGAGCTAGCGGCGAATTCGGAGAGCTCTTCGCTGCACTGCGCCGCTCGCAAGCGGCTTCGTTCTTCGCCTTCTGCCGTCCGGCGAGAGCTGAACTCCAGCGGTCAGTTGCAGCTCTGCCCAACAGCGTGTTCTCGGTTCTGCGGGCAAGCACGCCCTCTTGCCTTGGCCCCGAGTGCAAAGTCCCGAGCGAGCACTCGACTCAGTGCAATGCACCCGGAAGGACGCTCTCGCTCGCCTTTCAAGGAGCGATTCCTAACAGCAGAAGCAGCAGAGGCACAAACTGCATGACGAGAAGGGACAACGTAGAACACGTCTCTGTCCTGGCACATTTTCGTGTGCGATACTTCCCTCCGGGTCTTCGGGCCTTGCGAAGCCCTGTGTACTGCGAGCGCTGCTACTCGCAGCTGAGACGGACCGTGGAGCTAGCGGCGAATTCGGAGAGCTCTTCGCTGCACTGCGCCGCTCGCAAGCGGCTTCGTTCTTCGCCTTCTGCCGTCCGGCGAGAGCTGAACTCCAGCGGTCAGTTGCAGCTCTGCCCAACAGCGTGTTCTCAGTTCTGCGGGCAAGCACGCCCTCTTGCCTTGGCCCCGAGAGCAAAGTCCCGAGCGAGCACTCGACTCAGTGCAATGCACCCGGAAGGACGCTCTCGCTCGTCTTTCAAGGAGCGATTCCTAACAGCAGAAGCAGCAGAGGCACAAACTGCATGACGAGAAGGGACAACGTAGAACACGTCTCTGTCCTGGCACATTTTCGTGTGCGATACTTCCCTCCGGGTCTTCGGGCCTTGCGAAGCCCTGTGTACTGCGAGCGCTGCTACTCGCAGCTGAGAAGGACCGTGGAGCTAGCGGCGAATTCGGAGAGCTCTTCGCTGCACTGCGCCGCTCGCAAGCGGCTTCGTTCTTCGCCTTCTGCCGTCCGGCGAGAGCTGAACTCCAGCGGTCAGTTGCAGCTCTGCCCAACAGCGTGTTCTCAGTTCTGCGGGCAAGCACGCCCTCTTGCCTTGGCCCCGAGAGCAAAGTCCCGAGCGAGCACT
Organism: Sturnus vulgaris; assembly: GCF_052056855.1. NCBI lineage: Eukaryota > Metazoa > Chordata > Aves > Passeriformes > Sturnidae > Sturnus > Sturnus vulgaris. Next base: position 145,831 of record NW_028276070.1, read on the forward strand.
CGACTCAGTGCAATGCACCCGGAAGGACGCTCTCGCTCGCCTTTCAAGGAGCGATTCCTAACAGCAGAAGCAGCAGAGGCACAAACTGCATGACGAGAAGGGACAACGTAGAACACGTCTCTGTCCTGGCACATTTTCGTGTGCGATACTTCCCTCCGGGTCTTCGGGCCTTGCGAAGCCCTGTGTACTGCGAGCGCTGCTACTCGCAGCTGAGAAGGACCGTGGAGCTAGCGGCGAATTCGGAGAGCTCTTCGCTGCACTGCGCCGCACGCAAGCGGCTTCGTTCTTCGCCTTCTGCCGTCCGGCGAGAGCTGAACTCCAGCGGTCAGTTGCAGCTCTGCCCAACAGCGTGTTCTCAGTTCTGCGGGCAAGCACGCCCTCTTGCCTTGGCCCCGAGTGCAAAGACCCGAGCGAGCACTCGACTCAGTGCAATGCACCCGGAAGGACGCTCTCGCTCGCCTTTCAAGGAGCGATTACCTACAGCAGAAGCAGCAGAGGCACAAACTGCATGACGAGAAGGGACAACGTAGAACACGTCTCTGTCCTGGCACATTTTCGTGTGCGATACTTCCCTCCGGGTCTTCGGGCCTTGCGAAGCCCTGTGTACTGCGAGCGCTGCTACTCGCAGCTGAGAAGGACCGTGGAGCTAGCGGCGAATTCGGAGAGCTCTTCGCTGCACTGCGCCGCTCGCAAGCGGCTTCGTTCTTCGCCTTCTGCCGTCCGGCGAGAGCTGAACTCCAGCGGTCAGTTGCAGCTCTGCCCAACAGCGTGTTCTCAGTTCTGCGGGCAAGCACGCCCTCTTGCCTTGGCCCCGAGAGCAAAGTCCCGAGCGAGCACTCGACTCAGTGCAATGCACCCGGAAGGACGCTCTCGCTCGCCTTTCAAGGAGCGATTCCTAACAGCAGAAGCAGCAGAGGCACAAACTGCATGACGAGAAGGGACAACGTAGAACACGTCTCTGTCCTGGCACATTTTCGTGTGCGATACTTCCCTCCGGGTCTTCGGGCCTTGCGAAGCCCTGTGTACTGCGAGCGCTGCTACTCGCAGCTGAGACGGACCGTGGAGCTAGCGGCGAATTCGGAGAGCTCTTCGCTGCACTGCGCCGCTCGCAAGCGGCTTCGTTCTTCGCCTTCTGCCGTCCGGCGAGAGCTGAACTCCAGCGGTCAGTTGCAGCTCTGCCCAACAGCGTGTTCTCAGTTCTGCGGGCAAGCACGCCCTCTTGCCTTGGCCCCGAGAGCAAAGTCCCGAGCGAGCACTCGACTCAGTGCAATGCACCCGGAAGGACGCTCTCGCTCGTCTTTCAAGGAGCGATTCCTAACAGCAGAAGCAGCAGAGGCACAAACTGCATGACGAGAAGGGACAACGTAGAACACGTCTCTGTCCTGGCACATTTTCGTGTGCGATACTTCCCTCCGGGTCTTCGGGCCTTGCGAAGCCCTGTGTACTGCGAGCGCTGCTACTCGCAGCTGAGAAGGACCGTGGAGCTAGCGGCGAATTCGGAGAGCTCTTCGCTGCACTGCGCCGCTCGCAAGCGGCTTCGTTCTTCGCCTTCTGCCGTCCGGCGAGAGCTGAACTCCAGCGGTCAGTTGCAGCTCTGCCCAACAGCGTGTTCTCAGTTCTGCGGGCAAGCACGCCCTCTTGCCTTGGCCCCGAGAGCAAAGTCCCGAGCGAGCACTCGACTCAGTGCAATGCACCCGGAAGGACGCTCTCGCTCGCCTTTCAAGGAGCGATTCCTAACAGCAGAAGCAGCAGAGGCACAAACTGCATGACGAGAAGGGACAACGTAGAACACGTCTCTGTCCTGGCACATTTTCGTGTGCGATACTTCCCTCCGGGTCTTCGGGCCTTGCGAAGCCCTGTGTACTGCGAGCGCTGCTACTCGCAGCTGAGAAGGACCGTGGAGCTAGCGGCGAATTCGGAGAGCTCTTCGCTGCACTGCGCCGCTCGCAAGCGGCTTCGTTCTTCGCCTTTTGCCGTCCGGCGAGAGCTGAACTCCAGCGGTCAGTTGCAGCTCTGCCCAACAGCGTGTTCTCAGTTCTGCGGGCAAGCACGCCCTCTTGCCTTGGCCCCGAGTGCAAAGTCCCGAGCGAGCACTCGACTCAGTGCAATGCACCCGGAAGGACGCTCTCGCTCGTCTTTCAAGGAGCGATTCCTAACAGCAGAAGCAGCAGAGGCACAAACTGCATGACGAGAAGGGACAACGTAGAACACGTCTCTGTCCTGGCACATTTCCGTGTGCCATACTTCCCTCCGGGTCTTCGGGCCTTGCGAAGCTCTGTGTACTGCGAGCGCTGCTACTCGCAGCTGAGAAGGACCGTGGAGCTAGCGGCGAATTCGGAGAGCTCTTCGCTGCACTGCGCCGCTCGCAAGCGGCTTCGTTCTTCGCCTTCTGCCGTCCGGCGAGAGCTGAACTCCAGCGGTCAGTTGCAGCTCTGCCCAACAGCGTGTTCTCAGTTCTGCGGGCAAGCACGCCCTCTTGCCTTGGCCCCGAGAGCAAAGTCCCGAGCGAGCACTCGACTCAGTGCAATGCACCCGGAAGGACGCTCTCGCTCGTCTTTCAAGGAGCGATTCCTAACAGCAGAAGCAGCAGAGGCACAAACTGCATGACGAGAAGGGACAACGTAGAACACGTCTCTGTCCTGGCACATTTCCGTGTGCCATACTTCCCTCCGGGTCTTCGGGCCTTGCGAAGCTCTGTGTACTGCGAGCGCTGCTACTCGCAGCTGAGAAGGACCGTGGAGCTAGCGGCGAATTCGGAGAGCTCTTCGCTGCACTGCGCCGCTCGCAAGCGGCTTCGTTCTTCGCCTTCTGCCGTCCGGCGAGAGCTGAACTCCAGCGGTAAGTTTCAGCTCTGCCCAACAGCGTGTTCTCAGTTCTGCGGGCAAGCACGCCCTCTTGCCTTGGCCCCGAGTGCAAAGTCCCGAGCGAGCACTCGACTCAGTGCAATGCACCCGGAAGGACGCTCTCGCTCGCCTTTCAAGGAGCGATTCCTAACAGCAGAAGCAGCAGAGGCACAAACTGCATGACGAGAAGGGACAACGTAGAACACGTCTCTGTCCTGGCACATTTTCGTGTGCGATACTTCCCTCCGGGTCTTCGGGCCTTGCGAAGCCCTGTGTACTGCGAGCGCTGCTACTCGCAGCTGAGAAGGACCGTGGAGCTAGCGGCGAATTCGGAGAGCTCTTCGCTGCACTGCGCCGCTCGCAAGCGGCTTCGTTCTTCGCCTTCTGCCGTCCGGCGAGAGCTGAACTCCAGCGGTCAGTTGCAGCTCTGCCCAACAGCGTGTTCTCAGTTCTGCGGGCAAGCACGCCCTCTTGCCTTGGCCCCGAGAGCAAAGTCCCGAGCGAGCACTCGACTCAGTGCAATGCACCCGGAAGGACGCTCTCGCTCGTCTTTCAAGGAGCGATTCCTAACAGCAGAAGCAGCAGAGGCACAAACTGCATGACGAGAAGGGACAACGTAGAACACGTCTCTGTCCTGGCACATTTTCGTGTGCGATACTTCCCTCCGGGTCTTCGGGCCTTGCGAAGCCCTGTGTACTGCGAGCGCTGCTACTCGCAGCTGAGAAGGACCGTGGAGCTAGCGGCGAATTCGGAGAGCTCTTCGCTGCACTGCGCCGCTCGCAAGCGGCTTCGTTCTTCGCCTTCTGCCGTCCGGCGAGAGCTGAACTCCAGCGGTCAGTTGCAGCTCTGCCCAACAGCGTGTTCTCAGTTCTGCGGGCAAGCACGCCCTCTTGCCTTGGCCCCGAGTGCAAAGTCCCGAGCGAGCACTCGACTCAGTGCAATGCACCCGGAAGGACGCTCTCGCTCGTCTTTCAAGGAGCGATTCCTAACAGCAGAAGCAGCAGAGGCACAAACTGCATGACGAGAAGGGACAACGTAGAACACGTCTCTGTCCTGGCACATTTTCGTGTGCGATACTTCCCTCCGGGTCTTCGGGCCTTGCGAAGCTCTGTGTACTGCGAGCGCTGCTACTCGCAGCTGAGAAGGACCGTGGAGCTAGCGGCGAATTCGGAGAGCTCTTCGCTGCACTGCGCCGCTCGCAAGCGGCTTCGTTCTTCGCCTTCTGCCGTCCGGCGAGAGCTGAACTCCAGCGGTCAGTTGCAGCTCTGCCCAACAGCGTGTTCTCAGTTCTGCGGGCAAGCACGCCCTCTTGCCTTGGCCCCGAGTGCAAAGTCCCGAGCGAGCACTCGACTCAGTGCAATGCACCCGGAAGGACGCTCTCGCTCGTCTTTCAAGGAGCGATTCCTAACAGCAGAAGCAGCAGAGGCACAAACTGCATGACGAGAAGGGACAACGTAGAACACGTCTCTGTCCTGGCACATTTTCGTGTGCGATACTTCCCTCCGGGTCTTCGGGCCTTGCGAAGCTCTGTGTACTGCGAGCGCTGCTACTCGCAGCTGAGAAGGACCGTGGAGCTAGCGGCGAATTCGGAGAGCTCTTCGCTGCACTGCGCCGCTCGCAAGCGGCTTCGTTCTTCGCCTTCTGCCGTCCGGCGAGAGCTGAACTCCAGCGGTCAGTTGCAGCTCTGCCCAACAGCGTGTTCTCAGTTCTGCGGGCAAGCACGCCCTCTTGCTTTGGCCCCGAGAGCAAAGCCCCGAGCGAGCACTCGACTCAGTGCAATGCACCCGGAAGGACGCTCTCGCTCGTCTTTCAAGGAGCGATTCCTAACAGCAGAAGCAGCAGAGGCACAAACTGCATGACGAGAAGGGACAACGTAGAACACGTCTCTGTCCTGGCGCATTTCCGTGTGCGATACTTCCCTCCGGGTCTTCGGGCCTTGCGAAGCTCTGTGTACTGCGAGCGCTGCTACTCGCAGCTGAGAAGGACCGTGGAGCTAGCGGCGAATTCGGAGAGCTCTTCGCTGCACTGCGCCGCTCGCAAGCGGCTTCGTTCTTCGCCTTCTGCCGTCCGGCGAGAGCTGAACTCCAGCGGTCAGTTGCAGCTCTGCCCAACAGCGTGTTCTCAGTTCTGCGGGCAAGCACGCCCTCTTGCCTTGGCCCCGAGAGCAAAGTCCCGAGCGAGCACTCGACTCAGTGCAATGCACCCGGAAGGACGCTCTCGCTCGTCTTTCAAGGAGCGATTCCTAACAGCAGAAGCAGCAGAGGCACAAACTGCATGACGAGAAGGGACAACGTAGAACACGTCTCTGTCCTGGCACATTTCCGTGTGCCATACTTCCCTCCGGGTCTTCGGGCCTTGCGAAGCTCTGTGTACTGCGAGCGCTGCTACTCGCAGCTGAGAAGGACCGTGGAGCTAGCGGCGAATTCGGAGAGCTCTTCGCTGCACTGCGCCGCTCGCAAGCGGCTTCGTTCTTCGCCTTCTGCCGTCCGGCGAGAGCTGAACTCCAGCGGTCAGTTGCAGCTCTGCCCAACAGCGTGTTCTCAGTTCTGCGGGCAAGCACGCCCTCTTGCCTTGGCCCCGAGAGCAAAGCCCCGAGCGAGCACTCGACTCAGTGCAATGCACCCGGAAGGACGCTCTCGCTCGTCTTTCAAGGAGCGATTCCTAACAGCAGAAGCAGCAGAGGCACAAACTGCATGACGAGAAGGGACAACGTAGAACACGTCTCTGTCCTGGCACATTTTCGTGTGCCATACTTCCCTCCGGGTCTTCGGGCCTTGCGAAGCTCTGTGTACTGCGAGCGCTGCTACTCGCAGCTGAGAAGGACCGTGGAGCTAGCGGCGAATTCGGAGAGCTCTTCGCTGCACTGCGCCGCACGCAAGCGGCTTCGTTCTTCGCCTTTTGCCGTCCGGCGAGAGCTGAACTCCAGCGGTCAGTTGCAGCTCTGCCCAACAGCGTGTTCTCAGTTCTGCGGGCAAGCACACCCTCTTGCCTTGGCCCCGAGTGCAAAGACCCGAGCGAGCACTCGACTCAGTGCAATGCACCCGGAAGGACGCTCTCGCTCGCCTTTCAAGGAGCGATTACCTACAGCAGAAGCAGCAGAGGCACAAACTGCATGACGAGAAGGGACAACGTAGAACACGTCTCTGTCCTGGCACATTTTCGTGTGCGATACTTCCCTCCGGGTCTTCGGGCCTTGCGAAGCCCTGTGTACTGCGAGCGCTGCTACTCGCAGCTGAGAAGGACCGTGGAGCTAGCGGCGAATTCGGAGAGCTCTTCGCTGCACTGCGCCGCTCGCAAGCGGCTTCGTTCTTCGCCTTCTGCCGTCCGGCGAGAGCTGAACTCCAGCGGTCAGTTGCAGCTCTGCCCAACAGCGTGTTCTCAGTTCTGCGGGCAAGCACGCCCTCTTGCCTTGGCCCCGAGAGCAAAGTCCCGAGCGAGCACTCGACTCAGTGCAATGCACCCGGAAGGACGCTCTCGCTCGCCTTTCAAGGAGCGATTCCTAACAGCAGAAGCAGCAGAGGCACAAACTGCATGACGAGAAGGGACAACGTAGAACACGTCTCTGTCCTGGCACATTTTCGTGTGCGATACTTCCCTCCGGGTCTTCGGGCCTTGCGAAGCCCTGTGTACTGCGAGCGCTGCTACTCGCAGCTGAGAAGGACCGTGGAGCTAGCGGCGAATTCGGAGAGCTCTTCGCTGCACTGCGCCGCTCGCAAGCGGCTTCGTTCTTCGCCTTCTGCCGTCCGGCGAGAGCTGAACTCCAGCGGTCAGTTGCAGCTCTGCCCAACAGCGTGTTCTCAGTTCTGCGGGCAAGCACGCCCTCTTGCCTTGGCCCCGAGTGCAAAGTCCCGAGCGAGCACTCGACTCAGTGCAATGCACCCGGAAGGACGCTCTCGCTCGCCTTTCAAGGAGCGATTACCTACAGCAGAAGCAGCAGAGGCACAAACTGCATGACGAGAAGGGACAACGTAGAACACGTCTCTGTCCTGGCACATTTTCGTGTGCGATACTTCCCTCCGGGTCTTCGGGCCTTGCGAAGCTCTGTGTACTGCGAGCGCTGCTACTCGCAGCTCAGAAGGACCGTGGAGCTAGCGGCGAATTCGGAGAGCTCTTCGCTGCACTGCGCCGCTCGCAAGCGGCTTCGTTCTTCGCCTTCTGCCGTCCGGCGAGAGCTGAACTCCAGCGGTCAGTTGCAGCTCTGCCCAACAGCGTGTTCTCAGTTCTGCGGGCAAGCACGCCCTCTTGCCTTGGCCCCGAGAGCAAAGTCCCGAGCGAGCACTCGACTCAGTGCAATGCACCCGGAAGGACGCTCTCGCTCGTCTTTCAAGGAGCGATTCCTAACAGCAGAAGCAGCAGAGGCACAAACTGCATGACGAGAAGGGACAACGTAGAACACGTCTCTGTCCTGGCACATTTTCGTGTGCGATACTTCCCTCCGGGTCTTCGGGCCTTGCGAAGCCCTGTGTACTGCGAGCGCTGCTACTCGCAGCTGAGAAGGACCGTGGAGCTAGCGGCGAATTCGGAGAGCTCTTCGCTGCACTGCGCCGCTCGCAAGCGGCTTCGTTCTTCGCCTTCTGCCGTCCGGCGAGAGCTGAACTCCAGCGGTCAGTTGCAGCTCTGCCCAACAGCGTGTTCTCAGTTCTGCGGGCAAGCACGCCCTCTTGCCTTGGCCCCGAGAGCAAAGTCCCGAGCGAGCACTCGACTCAGTGCAATGCACCCGGAAGGACGCTCTCGCTCGCCTTTCAAGGAGCGATTCCTAACAGCAGAAGCAGCAGAGGCACAAACTGCATGACGAGAAGGGACAACGTAGAACACGTCTCTGTCCTGGCACATTTTCGTGTGCGATACTTCCCTCCGGGTCTTCGGGCCTTGCGAAGCTCTGTGTACTGCGAGCGCTGCTACTCGCAGCTGAGAAGGACCGTGGAGCTAGCGGCGAATTCGGAGAGCTCTTCGCTGCACTGCGCCGCACGCAAGCGGCTTCGTTCTTCGCCTTCTGCCGTCCGGCGAGAGCTGAACTCCAGCGGTCAGTTGCAGCTCTGCCCAACAGCGTGTTCTCAGTTCTGCGGGCAAGCACGCCCTCTTGCCTTGGCCCCGAGTGCAAAGACCCGAGCGAGCACTCGACTCAGTGCAATGCACCCGGAAGGACGCTCTCGCTCGCCTTTCAAGGAGCGATTACCTACAGCAGAAGCAGCAGAGGCACAAACTGCATGACGAGAAGGGACAACGTAGAACACGTCTCTGTCCTGGCACATTTTCGTGTGCGATACTTCCCTCCGGGTCTTCGGGCCTTGCGAAGCCCTGTGTACTGCGAGCGCTGCTACTCGCAGCTGAGAAGGACCGTGGAGCTAGCGGCGAATTCGGAGAGCTCTTCGCTGCACTGCGCCGCTCGCAAGCGGCTTCGTTCTTCGCCTTCTGCCGTCCGGCGAGAGCTGAACTCCAGCGGTCAGTTGCAGCTCTGCCCAACAGCCTGTTCTCAGTTCTGCGGGCAAGCACGCCCTCTTGCCTTGGCCCCGAGAGCAAAGTCCCGAGCGAGCACTCGACTCAGTGCAATGCACCCGGAAGGACGCTCTCGCTCGCCTTTCAAGGAGCGATTCCTAACAGCAGAAGCAGCAGAGGCACAAACTGCATGACGAGAAGGGACAACGTAGAACACGTCTCTGTCCTGGCACATTTTCGTGTGCGATACTTCCCTCCGGGTCTTCGGGCCTTGCGAAGCCCTGTGTACTGCGAGCGCTGCTACTCGCAGCTGAGAAGGACCGTGGAGCTAGCGGCGAATTCGGAGAGCTCTTCGCTGCACTGCGCCGCTCGCAAGCGGCTTCGTTCTTCGCCTTCTGCCGTCCGGCGAGAGCTGAACTCCAGCGGTCAGTTGCAGCTCTGCCCAACAGCGTGTTCTCAGTTCTGCGGGCAAGCACGCCCTCTTGCCTTGGCCCCGAGTGCAAAGTCCCGAGCGAGCACTCGACTCAGTGCAATGCACCCGGAAGGACGCTCTCGCTCGCCTTTCAAGGAGCGATTCCTAACAGCAGAAGCAGCAGAGGCACAAACTGCATGACGAGAAGGGACAACGTAGAACACGTCTCTGTCCTGGCACATTTTCGTGTGCCATACTTCCCTCCGGGTCTTCGGGCCTTGCGAAGCCCTGTGTACTGCGAGCGCTGCTACTCGCAGCTGAGACGGACCGTGGAGCTAGCGGCGAATTCGGAGAGCTCTTCGCTGCACTGCGCCGCTCGCAAGCGGCTTCGTTCTTCGCCTTCTGCCGTCCGGCGAGAGCTGAACTCCAGCGGTCAGTTGCAGCTCTGCCCAACAGCGTGTTCTCAGTTCTGCGGGCAAGCACGCCCTCTTGCCTTGGCCCCGAGAGCAAAGTCCCGAGCGAGCACTCGACTCAGTGCAATGCACCCGGAAGGACGCTCTCGCTCGCCTTTCAAGGAGCGATTCCTAACAGCAGAAGCAGCAGAGGCACAAACTGCATGACGAGAAGGGACAACGTAGAACACGTCTCTGTCCTGGCACATTTTCGTGTGCGATACTTCCCTCCGGGTCTTCGGGCCTTGCGAAGCCCTGTGTACTGCGAGCGCTGCTACTCGCAGCTGAGAAGGACCGTGGAGCTAGCGGCGAATTCGGAGAGCTCTTCGCTGCACTGCGCCGCTCGCAAGCGGCTTCGTTCTTCGCCTTCTGCCGTCCGGCGAGAGCTGAACTCCAGCGGTCAGTAGCAGCTCTGCCCAACAGCGTGTTCTCAGTTCTGCGGGCAAGCACGCCCTCTTGCCTTGGCCCCGAGAGCAAAGTCCCGAGCGAGCACTCGACTCAGTGCAATGCACCCGGAAGGACGCTCTCGCTCGTCTTTCAAGGAGCGATTCCTAACAGCAGAAGCAGCAGAGGCACAAACTGCATGACGAGAAGGGACAACGTAGAACACGTCTCTGTCCTGGCACATTTTCGTGTGCGATACTTCCCTCCGGGTCTTCGGGCCTTGCGAAGCCCTGTGTACTGCGAGCGCTGCTACTCGCAGCTGAGAAGGACCGTGGAGCTAGCGGCGAATTCGGAGAGCTCTTCGCTGCACTGCGCCGCTCGCAAGCGGCTTCGTTCTTCGCCTTCTGCCGTCCGGCGAGAGCTGAACTCCAGCGGTCAGTTGCAGCTCTGCCCAACAGCCTGTTCTCAGTTCTGCGGGCAAGCACGCCCTCTTGCCTTGGCCCCGAGAGCAAAGCCCCGAGCGAGCACTCGACTCAGTGCAATGCACCCGGAAGGACGCTGTCGCTCGCCTTTCAAGGAGCGATTCCTAACAGCAGAAGCAGCAGAGGCACAAACTGCATGACGAGAAGGGACAACGTAGAACACGTCTCTGTCCTGGTACATTTTCCTGTGCGAAACTTCCCTCCGGGTCTTCGGTCCTTGCGAAGCTCTATGTACTGTGAGCGCTGCTACTTGCAGCTGAGAAAGACCGTGGAGCTAGCGGCGAATTCGGAGAGCGCTGAGCACGTAGTCAAGAAGCGAGACGTGGCCCTGCAACGCGGTGCTAATAGCAGCTTCCTCGCGGCCGGGGCGAGCTCCGGCCACAAGACATTCTCGTCCTGGCAACGGATCTCTGTGAAGGGCGTAGGCGAAAAGCTTTCGTTTTCCATTCGAACTGCGAGAGAGGCAGACTGTTGCACGGAGCTCTGAGAACAAAGGTGCACGCCCTAGGCGGGCTTGGGCAGAAGCAGCGTTCTCTAGCTCTTGGCTGCCGGCGCACTTGTGGTTGTGTGGCGCCCTTGCAGTGGCTTCTGGCCGCCGGCAAGTGAAAGCGGCTCCACGCTTGGGCGAGGGCGGTGAACGAAGCGGCACTAGTCCCGTGCTTGTGTGCACCACGTTACAGGCTACTAGGAGAGGAAGGTGGTTGACTCTCGCTTGCCTTCCCAAGTGCCCTTAGCAGTCGGAAGGAGCAAGCTGAAGCACTGCTGCTTGTGCTGCTCCTTGGTTCCCTTGCAGCCCGCTGTGAAAGCATTGGCGGTCGCTTCTAGGCGCCGAGTTGCACACAGCACCACTGTAAGTGCCGCGGAGAAGGGAAATCCAGAGTGCAGCGAGGAGCTGGACGTGGCTTACGTGCAGTAAGGAGAAGGTGAACCTAGGCACTGCCTCTTCAATCTGGCCGCCTCTGCTCTGGTAGCAACTTTTGCAAGTCGGCAGAGGGAGCTGCGAGTATGTAGAACGGAGGGCAGCGAGACGCCGTGTGTTATGCGCCCTTTCAGGGCTGCTGCCAGGGTGCCACTTTAAGAACGCCTTCTTCTTCCTCGCGTCCTTCCTCCACTATAGTCTCCTGGATTCACCTGAGACTCTTCCTAGGCATCTCCCTGATCCTTTTTGCAATGAGTCTCACATCATTCTCCTGAAGAAACTGTCTGCTTATGGTTTGCATGGGTGGGCTGTTTGCTGGGTGACAAACTGGGTGATGGCCAGGCCCACAGAGTGGTGGGAAATAGAGTTCATCCAGCTGGTCCCCAAGGCTCGGTCTTGGGCCCAGTCCTGTTTAATATCTTGCTCAGTGTTCTGGACAAGGGGATAGAGTACACGCCCAGGAAGTTCACAGATGATGCAAAGTTGGCTGGTAGTGTTTTTTTCTTCTGGAGGACAGCAGGCTCTGCTTCTTCTTCCTCCTGTTCTGAGGTCGCTGCTCCCTCTTCATCCCTCATTAAGTGTGCTGATTTTGTCACTTGGATGAGAAAACAAACAATTTTAGCAACAATACTAGTGGCAGGGTACAAGAAAGGAAGAGTTCACACGAATCCCCCCCCCCCCGCCCAACAACAGAAAATACCTGATGGCTCCTCTGCCCAGCTTACTGACTACACCGGAACCCATTGTCCCCCAAAGATACTCCCTTCTCCCTGCCCCCAGCCATGATGTGAGATGGAATAGAATAACTAAGATTAAGATTCTCCCTATGGAACTCCATCATACTTCGATTCTGGGAAAAAAAATTTCTTGAAGTTCTATCATTTCAGATCATTTGAATTTGAATTTGCATACTAAAAAGTCTAGCCAGAAACTCATGACAATATTAATAGCCCATTCTAGAATGTCCGAGATGATAGACACTTCTTTCAAGAGAATGTGATACCTCACGTGACTTCTCCAGAATTTAAATGAACAGCGGGAGTAGTCTACAAGATTCTTGCTGCCATCTGGATTTCCTGGTATTTGGCTGGTCTATGTAAACCAACCAGCTATTCAGCAGAGGGAATATTAGTGTGATACTTGATGGTATGTGAGATGGAACACAGTAATTTATGGCTTTTTGCATAGTGATGAAGCTGTAAAGAAAGCTCCGTAATGCTCAGACAAGGAGGCTGCTGGACTTCAAGCAGCAAAGGCCCAAAACGAACCAGTGAAAAGGTGTCATTGAAAAAAAAAAAAAAGCCAGGTGGGGAGCAAAGTGATACTTAAGGGCAGTTTACTGAAAGAGGGAATCTAGTGAAAAAAAAAGTCCAAGAGTGAAGGAATAACAGAGAAAATGAAACTAAGGAAGGAAATCAATCTCAGCTAATCATTTCAGAAGCTAACAAGTTGTCATTGCAATGATGCATAAAGTGAGAAAAAATAAATATGTCTGCGCCAAAATCTGAAATATGAACTTTATTGCATTCTGTCTTCCACGGAATCATACAACAGTCTGTGATTAAAGATCATGTAGTCCAACTTCCTTGCCAGGTAGATCTTACAGTAGATCAAATTGCTCAAGACTAGCCAAACTGATAAGGAGCACTCTCAATGATGGGGCATCCACAACTTCTCTGGAACACCCGTTTGAGTGTCTCACCAGCTTCATTGTAGAAAAGTTTTTCCTTTTAGCCAATCTAAACCTAGTCTCAGTTTGAAAGCATGGCCCCTTATCCTGTCTCTGCAAACTTTCCTAAAAAGTCTTTCTCCATTTGTCTTATACCCTCTTTACATATTCAAAGGCCACAATACTGTCTCTCCAGAAACCTCTCTTCTCCAGGCTAAAAGATCCTACTTTTCACAAGAACCAGGTCATAAACTGAGATGGAAGACATCTCAGGAGATCAGATCATCCAACAGCTCAGCGTAAGAATAGCTCTGAAGTCAGATCAACTAGCTTAGGGCTGTGTCTGTTTGAATTTTGAAAATTAGCAGGACTTGAAATGCTTCAAGGAAGAGAACTCGGGGTGGCTCCAGAAACAGCCTGAGAAACTCGAGCAAACTCGAAACCTCAGAAACTACCACTGCTTTCTCTCCCTCAGCCCAAGCAGTCCCAAAGAAGAAGTGTTCCCAGCAGGCTGGGATAGCACACATATACACTACATATACGTGACAGGCATCGCCAGCAGCCACATCCTGCTCCTTTCTGTGGCTGGCAAGAGTGAGACTGGATGTTTACATGTGGGCAAACTGGGTCCCTCCAGCAGCTCACACACTCAGCCTGCCCAGTGACCCCACTGAATTCCAGTATTAGCAGTGTGCCAAGGCCACAGCACTACTCCGCTTGCTGGCACAGACCATCACACGCCTCCTAAATCAGTCAGGACTCCCCTGGTCCCACAGCCAGCACCCCACTTGCCCTCCGCCAGGCCACTGCCATTGTTCACCAACTTCTCCACTTTGATCTTTGCTGGTGCTCTCAACACTGGCACACCCAGATGTTCTGCAGCTGTTGTCTCCTGGTGGAAAGGACTTGTAAAGCCATGTTTCCTAACAGGACTTCCACAACCTTTCAAAGCAACCTTTACTGGAGTATGAACAATCTCATTCAAATGTCAACATTTCTTTTCCCGTATGTGAAATCAGAATTTCCTTCTTCCGGGCATGCCCAAAACAAGGCACAAACTACATTGTGCCTTCTGTTTCACATGCTGACTCGTTTGTAAACAATGCTAGGAGAATACCTGTTTTGATCCAAGCTAATCTCTGGCCCTTATAGTGCTTTCGGTAGTTAGTTTTGCTTTGTTATTTACTTGATGTCCCATTGAATTGTTGAATCATAAACAGACTACCTGTCTGTATAGCAGCATAGCAGTGATGAATAAATGCAAGAGAAGGAGCAAGGTGATTGTTTGCTAGACTCTTCCTAGAAACTGAGAAATCTGTTACTTAATGCTGACCACAGCAGATGGAGGAAGCATCCTACATGATGTCAAAGCAATGAAGCTGTAATCACTTTTATGATTACAGTCAAGGCACTGCTTTTGCCACCATAAGTGGAGTGCAGGGAATCTTAAAAGACGACACTCTAACTGTTGTCCATGCTCACTGAGAAAATAATGCTTTTACAGCAGAGCAGGTCTCACCGCAGCTAAATCATGGCTTCAACTGTACACCGCCTTCAAAAAGCCCACAAAAACACAAATGAAAGGATTTGGAACTCAAGGGAATCTCGGATTGTGACATCAGCTCACTCTGGATTCTTTCCAAATTCTCAATTCCATTTTCTTCCGAGCCAATTTTCCCACCTAACTTGAGATGTAATTTATGGATTTCCAACACATCTATTTACCTTAGAATTAGATTGCCACTAGCCAAAAAGACAGAAACAAGCAGTTAAGTGAAGACTGAAACCATGGTTGTTTAGAACAGCAAAACTTGGGCGAAACTATTCTTAAGAAAACCAAAACTTTTAGGACTTACCCATGTATTTTTGGAGGTGGAAAAAGTTTTACATCGAAAAGTCCCTAGGGAACTCTCTTCAGTGCCTGGAGAGCCGCTGTCGCTCGCCTTTCATTCGTCACAGCAGAGGCAGCAGAGCACAAGATGGCCGACGAGAAGGGGCAGTGTAGAACTCTCTGTCTGTCTGTGTCTCTACTCAGTGTAGAACGTCTCTATCCTGGCACATTTTCGAGTGCGATACTTCCCTCCGGGTCTTCGGTCCTTGCGAAGCTCTATGTACTGTGAGCGCTGCTACTTGCAGCTGAGAAAGACCGTGGAGCTAGCGGCGAATTCGGAGAGCGCTGAGCACGTAGTCAAGAAGCGAGACGTGGCCCTGCAACGCGGTGCTAATAGCAGCTTCCTCGCGGCAGGGGCGAGCTCCGGCCACAAGGCATTCTCGTCCTGGCAACGGATCTCTGTGACGGGCGTAGGCGAAAAGCTTTCGTTTTCCATTCGAACTGCGAGAGAGGCAGACTGTTGCACGGAGCTCTGAGAACAAAGGTGCACGCCCTAGGCGGGCTTGGGCAGAAGCAGCGTTCTCTAGCTCTTGGCTGCCGGCGCACTTGTGGTTGTGTGGCGCCCTTGCAGCGGCTTCTGGCCGCCGGCAAGTGAAAGCGGCTCCACGCTTGGGCGAGGGCGGTGAACGAAGCGGCACTAGTCCCGTGCTTGTGTGCACCACGTTACTAGGAGAGGAAGGTGGTTGACTCTCGCTTGCCTTCCCAAGTGCCCTTAGCAGTCGGAAGGAGCAAGCTGAAGCACTGCTGCTTGTGCTGCTCCTTGGTTCCCTTGCAGCCCGCTGTGAAAGCATTGGCGGTCACTTCTAGGCGCCGAGTTGCACACAGCACCACGGTAAGTGCCTCGGAGAAGGGAAATCCAGAGTGCAGCGAGGAGCTGGACGTGGCTTACGTGCAGTAAGGAGAAGGTGAACCTAGGCACTGCCTCTTCAATCTGGCCGCCTCTGCTCTGGTAGCAACTTTTGCAAGTCGGCAGAGGGAGCCGCGAGTATGTAGAACGGAGGGCAGCGAGATGCCGTGTGTTATGCGCCTTTTCAGGGCTGCTGCCAGGGTGCTACTTTAAGAACGCCTTTTTCTTCCTCGCGTCCTTCTCGCTTCGCTCTAGCTGCATGGAGTACAGCACAGCGAAGGAGTGAGGAAGGGCTCTGCCCCAGCTTTTGTCCCGGCCTGCCTGTGCTGCGCCTTTAGCTGCACACGAGAACAACGGCATTTCTTACCCGCAAGGTAAAAAAGGCTTTAGTGTAGCCTTAGGAATGGCAAGTGCCTAGGCATTAAGTTGAGCGACCACGTATGAGGGAGTCTTTAGAGGTTTCCTCCCCCATGGCGCAGGTGTATTCTCATTCTCGTGCTGAACTGAAAAGTCCGGGCATGGCAAGACTGGCCTGCCTTGTGCAGAGACGAACACAAATGTGGGGCTATGATCCTCTGTGTTCGGAGCTCTGCTTCCGGGTGTGTGGGCCGCCGTGAGCCCGCAGCAGCCGCCGAGGACAGTGTGGATTGTGGATGAGTCTGGGCTGGCCCCCGGCCCCCCCGTTGGTCTGACAGCGGCAGAAGTGGCGTAGGAGCGGCATCGCCTGAGGGCCCCATGGGGGGCGGGAAGAGAGCCGGGAGTGACCCCGAACGACACCGGAAGCGATATCCGTAGGGCCCGGAAGGCCAGCGTTGCCATCGAGTTTGGCCGGTAGGAGGCGTCTAAGGTGCTTTGAAAGGTGGAGCTTCTTTGCTCTAGGACAGTCTGGGAGAGCTGAGGGTGTCCAATCTGGAGAACAGAAGGCTCCAGGGAGATCTTCGAGCCCTTTGCAGTGCCTGCTGGGGCTCCAAGATAGCTGGGGAGGGACTTTGGAAAAGGGTCTGGACTCGCAGGACAAGGGGGAATAGCTTCAAACTGCCAGAGGGCTGGGATAGATGGGATATTGGAAAGGAATTCTTCCTTGGGTGGGTGCTGAGGCACATGTTGTTCAAAGAGGCTGTGTAGGAGCCCCATGGCAGGAAGCGTCCAGGGCCAGGCTGGAGCGGACATGGAGCAACCTGGACTAGTGGAAAAGTGTCCCTGCCCGTGTCAGGATGTGGGAAGAAGATAATTTGTCTCTAAGGTCGCTTCCAGTCCAAACCATTCTGGGATTCTAGGATTCATGGAAGGCCCTTTTCCAAGTGAAGTGTTGTATCTCTTGGCTCCCAGCTTGTAGTTGCCAGTTCTTCTGGAAGCAGGCGTGGCGAAGCAGCTGTGATGAGCCATGGGTTCTCAATAGGACGAGTGTGATATATTTGCAGAGAGGAAGGCTGCAGACAGATCTTCAAGGTCCAGGTAAAACAAGCAAAGGATTGAATAGAAGCCAAAGATTGGTTGTGTTAGTCAGTTTGCTGGCTGTTGAAATGGCCCCAGGTAATTTTCAACATTTCTAATTTGGATTTGTTTGAGTAAAAAATGAATGTGTTACCTCCAGCGTAGGCTCTCCAATGCATCTCCATGTGCTCCCATCTCTTTGTTGTATATCGGGTTCTATTAACTGAAGACAGAATCATAACACAGTAGTAAAACATTTAGAGGTGCGAAGCCCTGTGTACTGCGAGCGCTGCTACTCGCAGCTGAGAAGGACCGTGGAGCTAGCGGCGAATTCGGAGAGCTCTTCGCTGCACTGCGCCGCTCGCAAGCGGCTTCGTTCTTCGCCTTCTGCCGTCCGGCGAGAGCTGAACTCCAGCGGTCAGTTGCAGCTCTGCCCAACAGCGTGTTCTCAGTTCTGCGGGCAAGCACGCCCTCTTGCCTTGGCCCCGAGAGCAAAGTCCCGAGCGAGCACTCGACTCAGTGCAATGCACCCGGAAGGACGCTCTCGCTCGCCTTTCAAGGAGCGATTCCTAACAGCAGAAGCAGCAGAGGCACAAACTGCATGACGAGAAGGGACAACGTAGAACACGTCTCTGTCCTGGCGCATTTTCGTGTGCGAAACTTCCCTCCGGGTCTTCGGGCCTTGCGAAGCCCTGTGTACTGCGAGCGCTGCTACTCGCAGCTGAGAAGGACCATGGAGCTAGCGGCGAATTCGGAGAGCTCTTCGCTGCACTGCGCCGCTCGCAAGCGGCTTCGTTCTTCGCCTTCTGCCGTCCGGCGAGAGCTGAACTCCAGCGGTCAGTTGCAGCTCTGCCCAACAGCGTGTTCTCAGTTCTGCGGGCAAGCACGCCCTCTTGCCTTGGCCCCGAGAGCAAAGTCCCGAGCGAGCACTCGACTCAGTGCAATGCACCCGGAAGGACGCTCTCGCTCGCCTTTCAAGGAGCGATTCCTAACAGCAGAAGCAGCAGAGGCACAAACTGCATGACGAGAAGGGACAACGTAGAACACGTCTCTGTCCTGGCGCATTTTCGTGTGCGAAACTTCCCTCCGGGTCTTCGGGCCTTGCGAAGCTCTGTGTACTGCGAGCGCTGCTACTCGCAGCTGAGAAGGACCGTGGAGCTAGCGGTGAATTCGGAGAGCTCTTCGCTGCACTGCGCCGCTCGCAAGCGGCTTCGTTCTTCGCCTTCTGCCGTCCGGCGAGAGCTGAACTCCAGCGGTCAGTTGCAGCTCTGCCCAACAGCGTGTTCTCAGTTCTGCGGGCAAGCACGCCCTCTTGCCTTGGCCCCGAGAGCAAAGTCCCGAGCGAGCACTCGACTCAGTGCAATGCACCCGGAAGGACGCTCTCGCTCGCCTTTCAAGGAGCGATTCCTAACAGCAGAAGCAGCAGAGGCACAAACTGCATGACGAGAAGGGACAACGTAGAACACGTCTCTGTCCTGGCGCATTTTCGTGTGCGATACTTCCCTCCGGGTCTTCGGGCCTTGCGAAGCCCTGTGTACTGCGAGCGCTGCTACTCGCAGCTGAGAAGGACCGTGGAGCTAGCGGCGAATTCGGAGAGCTCTTCGCTGCACTGCGCCGCTCGCAAGCGGCTTCGTTCTTCGCCTTCTGCCGTCCGGCGAGAGCTGAACTCCAGCGGTCAGTTGCAGCTCTGCCCAACAGCGTGTTCTCAGTTCTGCGGGCAAGCACGCCCTCTTGCCTTGGCCCCGAGTGCAAAGTCCCGAGCGAGCACTCGACTCAGTGCAATGCACCCGGAAGGACGCTCTCGCTCGTCTTTCAAGGAGCGATTACCTACAGCAGAAGCAGCAGAGGCACAAACTGCATGACGAGAAGGGACAACGTAGAACACGTCTCTGTCCTGGCGCATTTTCGTGTGCGATACTTCCCTCCGGGTCTTCGGGCCTTGCGAAGCTCTGTGTACTGCGAGCGCTGCTACACGCAGCTGAGAAGGACCGTGGAGCTAGCGGCGAATTCGGAGAGCTCTTCGCTGCACTGCGCCGCTCGCAAGCGGCTTCGTTCTTCGCCTTCTGCCGTCCGGCGAGAGCTGAACTCCAGCGGTCAGTTGCAGCTCTGCCCAACAGCGTGTTCTCAGTTCTGCGGGCAAGCACGCCCTCTTGCCTTGGCCCCGAGTGCAAAGTCCCGAGCGAGCACTCGACTCAGTGCAATGCACCCGGAAGGACGCTCTCGCTCGTCTTTCAAGGAGCGATTACCTACAGCAGAAGCAGCAGAGGCACAAACTGCATGACGAGAAGGGACAACGTAGAACACGTCTCTGTCCTGGCGCATTTTCGTGTGCGATACTTCCCTCCGGGTCTTCGGGCCTTGCGAAGCTCTGTGTACTGCGAGCGCTGCTACTCGCAGCTGAGAAGGACCGTGGAGCTAGCGGCGAATTCGGAGAGCTCTTCGCTGCACTGCGCCGCTCGCAAGCGGCTTCGTTCTTCGCCTTCTGCCGTCCGGCGAGAGCTGAACTCCAGCGGTCAGTTGCAGCTCTGCCCAACAGCGTGTTCTCAGTTCTGCGGGCAAGCACGCCCTCTTGCCTTGGCCCCGAGAGCAAAGTCCCGAGCGAGCACTCGACTCAGTGCAATGCACCCGGAAGGACGCTCTCGCTCGTCTTTCAAGGAGCGATTACCTACAGCAGAAGCAGCAGAGGCACAAACTGCATGACGAGAAGGGACAACGTAGAACACGTCTCTGTCCTGGCGCATTTTCGTGTGCGATACTTCCCTCCGGGTCTTCGGGCCTTGCGAAGCTCTGTGTACTGCGAGCCCTGCTACTCGCAGCTGAGAAGGACCGTGGAGCTAGCGGCGAATTCGGAGAGCTCTTCGCTGCACTGCGCCGCTCGCAAGCGGCTTCGTTCTTCGCCTTCTGCCGTCCGGCGAGAGCTGAACTCCAGCGGTCAGTTGCAGCTCTGCCCAACAGCGTGTTCTCAGTTCTGCGGGCAAGCACGCCCTCTTGCCTTGGCCCCGAGAGCAAAGTCCCGAGCGAGCACTCGACTCAGTGCAATGCACCCGGAAGGACGCTCTCGCTCGTCTTTCAAGGAGCGATTACCTACAGCAGAAGCAGCAGAGGCACAAACTGCATGACGAGAAGGGACAACGTAGAACACGTCTCTGTCCTGGCGCATTTTCGTGTGCGAAACTTCCCTCCGGGTCTTCGGGCCTTGCGAAGCTCTGTGTACTGCGAGCGCTGCTACTCGCAGCTGAGAAGGACCGTGGAGCTAGCGGCGAATTCGGAGAGCTCTTCGCTGCACTGCGCCGCTCGCAAGCGGCTTCGTTCTTCGCCTTCTGCCGTCCGGCGAGAGCTGAACTCCAGCGGTCAGTTGCAGCTCTGCCCAACAGCGTGTTCTCAGTTCTGCGGGCAAGCACGCCCTCTTGCCTTGGCCCCGAGAGCAAAGCCCCGAGCGAGCACTCGACTCAGTGCAATGCACCCGGAAGGACGCTCTCGCTCGCCTTTCAAGGAGCGATTCCTAACAGCAGAAGCAGCAGAGGCACAAACTGCATGACGAGAAGGGACAACGTAGAACACGTCTCTGTCCTGGCGCATTTTCGTGTGCGAAACTTCCCTCCGGGTCTTCGGGCCTTGCGAAGCTCTGTGTACTGCGAGCGCTGCTACTCGCAGCTGAGAAGGACCGTGGAGCTAGCGGCGAATTCGGAGAGCTCTTCGCTGCACTGCGCCGCTCGCAAGCGGCTTCGTTCTTCGCCTTCTGCCGTCCGGCGAGAGCTGAACTCCAGCGGTCAGTTGCAGCTCTGCCCAACAGCGTGTTCTCAGTTCTGCGGGCAAGCACGCCCTCTTGCCTTGGCCCCGAGAGCAAAGTCCCGAGCGAGCACTCGACTCAGTGCAATGCACCCGGAAGGACGCTCTCGCTCGCCTTTCAAGGAGCGATTCCTAACAGCAGAAGCAGCAGAGGCACAAACTGCATGACGAGAAGGGACAACGTAGAACACGTCTCTGTCCTGGCGCATTTTCGTGTGCGATACTTCCCTCCGGGTCTTCGGGCCTTGCGAAGCCCTGTGTACTGCGAGCGCTGCTACTCGCAGCTGAGAAGGACCGTGGAGCTAGCGGCGAATTCGGAGAGCTCTTCGCTGCACTGCGCCGCTCGCAAGCGGCTTCGTTCTTCGCCTTCTGCCGTCCGGCGAGAGCTGAACTCCAGCGGTCAGTTGCAGCTCTGCCCAACAGCGTGTTCTCAGTTCTGCGGGCAAGCACGCCCTCTTGCCTTGGCCCCGAGTGCAAAGTCCCGAGCGAGCACTCGACTCAGTGCAATGCACCCGGAAGGACGCTCTCGCTCGTCTTTCAAGGAGCGATTACCTACAGCAGAAGCAGCAGAGGCACAAACTGCATGACGAGAAGGGACAACGTAGAACACGTCTCTGTCCTGGCGCATTTTCGTGTGCGATACTTCCCTCCGGGTCTTCGGGCCTTGCGAAGCTCTGTGTACTGCGAGCGCTGCTACACGCAGCTGAGAAGGACCGTGGAGCTAGCGGCGAATTCGGAGAGCGCTTCGCTGCACTGCGCCGCTCGCAAGCGGCTTCGTTCTTCGCCTTCTGCCGTCCGGCGAGAGCTGAACTCCAGCGGTCAGTTGCAGCTCTGCCCAACAGCGTGTTCTCAGTTCTGCGGGCAAGCACGCCCTCTTGCCTTGGCCCCGAGTGCAAAGTCCCGAGCGAGCACTCGACTCAGTGCAATGCACCCGGAAGGACGCTCTCGCTCGTCTTTCAAGGAGCGATTACCTACAGCAGAAGCAGCAGAGGCACAAACTGCATGACGAGAAGGGACAACGTAGAACACGTCTCTGTCCTGGCGCATTTTCGTGTGCGAAACTTCCCTCCGGGTCTTCGGGCCTTGCGAAGCTCTGTGTACTGCGAGCGCTGCTACTCGCAGCTGAGAAGGACCGTGGAGCTAGCGGCGAATTCGGAGAGCTCTTCGCTGCACTGCGCCGCTCGCAAGCGGCTTCGTTCTTCGCCTTCTGCCGTCCGGCGAGAGCTGAACTCCAGCGGTCAGTTGCAGCTCTGCCCAACAGCGTGTTCTCAGTTCTGCGGGCAAGCACGCCCTCTTGCCTTGGCCCCGAGTGCAAAGTCCCGAGCGAGCACTCGACTCAGTGCAATGCACCCGGAAGGACGCTCTCGCTCGTCTTTCAAGGAGCGATTACCTACAGCAGAAGCAGCAGAGGCACAAACTGCATGACGAGAAGGGACAACGTAGAACACGTCTCTGTCCTGGCGCATTTTCGTGTGCGATACTTCCCTCCGGGTCTTCGGGCCTTGCGAAGCTCTGTGTACTGCGAGCCCTGCTACTCGCAGCTGAGAAGGACCGTGGAGCTAGCGGCGAATTCGGAGAGCTCTTCGCTGCACTGCGCCGCTCGCAAGCGGCTTCGTTCTTCGCCTTCTGCCGTCCGGCGAGAGCTGAACTCCAGCGGTCAGTTGCAGCTCTGCCCAACAGCGTGTTCTCAGTTCTGCGGGCAAGCACGCCCTCTTGCCTTGGCCCCGAGAGCAAAGTCCCGAGCGAGCACTCGACTCAGTGCAATGCACCCGGAAGGACGCTCTCGCTCGTCTTTCAAGGAGCGATTACCTACAGCAGAAGCAGCAGAGGCACAAACTGCATGACGAGAAGGGACAACGTAGAACACGTCTCTGTCCTGGCGCATTTTCGTGTGCGATACTTCCCTCCGGGTCTTCGGGCCTTGCGAAGCTCTGTGTACTGCGAGCCCTGCTACTCGCAGCTGAGAAGGACCGTGGAGCTAGCGGCGAATTCGGAGAGCTCTTCGCTGCACTGCGCCGCTCGCAAGCGGCTTCGTTCTTCGCCTTCTGCCGTCCGGCGAGAGCTGAACTCCAGCGGTCAGTTGCAGCTCTGCCCAACAGCGTGTTCTCAGTTCTGCGGGCAAGCACGCCCTCTTGCCTTGGCCCCGAGAGCAAAGTCCCGAGCGAGCACTCGACTCAGTGCAATGCACCCGGAAGGACGCTCTCGCTCGTCTTTCAAGGAGCGATTACCTACAGCAGAAGCAGCAGAGGCACAAACTGCATGACGAGAAGGGACAACGTAGAACACGTCTCTGTCCTGGCGCATTTTCGTGTGCGATACTTCCCTCCGGGTCTTCGGGCCTTGCGAAGCTCTGTGTACTGCGAGCGCTGCTACTCGCAGCTGAGAAGGACCGTGGAGCTAGCGGCGAATTCGGAGAGCTCTTCGCTGCACTGCGCCGCTCGCAAGCGGCTTCGTTCTTCGCCTTCTGCCGTCCGGCGAGAGCTGAACTCCAGCGGTCAGTTGCAGCTCTGCCCAACAGCGTGTTCTCAGTTCTGCGGGCAAGCACGCCCTCTTGCCTTGGCCCCGAGAGCAAAGTCCCGAGCGAGCACTCGACTCAGTGCAATGCACCCGGAAGGACGCTCTCGCTCGTCTTTCAAGGAGCGATTACCTACAGCAGAAGCAGCAGAGGCACAAACTGCATGACGAGAAGGGACAACGTAGAACACGTCTCTGTCCTGGCGCATTTTCGTGTGCGATACTTCCCTCCGGGTCTTCGGGCCTTGCGAAGCTCTGTGTACTGCGAGCGCTGCTACTCGCAGCTGAGAAGGACCGTGGAGCTAGCGGCGAATTCGGAGAGCTCTTCGCTGCACTGCGCCGCTCGCAAGCGGCTTCGTTCTTCGCCTTCTGCCGTCCGGCGAGAGCTGAACTCCAGCGGTCAGTTGCAGCTCTGCCCAACAGCGTGTTCTCAGTTCTGCGGGCAAGCACGCCCTCTTGCCTTGGCCCCGAGTGCAAAGTCCCGAGCGAGCACTCGACTCAGTGCAATGCACCCGGAAGGACGCTCTCGCTCGCCTTTCAAGGAGCGATTCCTAACAGCAGAAGCAGCAGAGGCACAAACTGCATGACGAGAAGGGACAACGTAGAACACGTCTCTGTCCTGGCGCATTTTCGTGTGCGATACTTCCCTCCGGGTCTTCGGGCCTTGCGAAGCTCTGTGTACTGCGAGCCCTGCTACTCGCAGCTGAGAAGGACCGTGGAGCTAGCGGCGAATTCGGAGAGCTCTTCGCTGCACTGCGCCGCTCGCAAGCGGCTTCGTTCTTCGCCTTCTGCCGTCCGGCGAGAGCTGAACTCCAGCGGTCAGTTGCAGCTCTGCCCAACAGCGTGTTCTCAGTTCTGCGGGCAAGCACGCCCTCTTGCCTTGGCCCCGAGAGCAAAGTCCCGAGCGAGCACTCGACTCAGTGCAATGCACCCGGAAGGACGCTCTCGCTCGTCTTTCAAGGAGCGATTACCTACAGCAGAAGCAGCAGAGGCACAAACTGCATGACGAGAAGGGACAACGTAGAACACGTCTCTGTCCTGGCGCATTTTCGTGTGCGATACTTCCCTCCGGGTCTTCGGGCCTTGCGAAGCTCTGTGTACTGCGAGCGCTGCTACTCGCAGCTGAGAAGGACCGTGGAGCTAGCGGCGAATTCGGAGAGCTCTTCGCTGCACTGCGCCGCTCGCAAGCGGCTTCGTTCTTCGCCTTCTGCCGTCCGGCGAGAGCTGAACTCCAGCGGTCAGTTGCAGCTCTGCCCAACAGCGTGTTCTCAGTTCTGCGGGCAAGCACGCCCTCTTGCCTTGGCCCCGAGTGCAAATTCCCGAGCGAGCACTCGACTCAGTGCAATGCACCCGGAAGGACGCTCTCGCTCGTCTTTCAAGGAGCGATTACCTACAGCAGAAGCAGCAGAGGCACAAACTGCATGACGAGAAGGGACAACGTAGAACACGTCTCTGTCCTGGCGCATTTTCGTGTGCGATACTTCCCTCCGGGTCTTCGGGCCTTGCGAAGCTCTGTGTACTGCGAGCCCTGCTACTCGCAGCTGAGAAGGACCGTGGAGCTAGCGGCGAATTCGGAGAGCTCTTCGCTGCACTGCGCCGCTCGCAAGCGGCTTCGTTCTTCGCCTTCTGCCGTCCGGCGAGAGCTGAACTCCAGCGGTCAGTTGCAGCTCTGCCCAACAGCGTGTTCTCAGTTCTGCGGGCAAGCACGCCCTCTTGCCTTGGCCCCGAGAGCAAAGTCCCGAGCGAGCACTCGACTCAGTGCAATGCACCCGGAAGGACGCTCTCGCTCGTCTTTCAAGGAGCGATTACCTACAGCAGAAGCAGCAGAGGCACAAACTGCATGACGAGAAGGGACAACGTAGAACACGTCTCTGTCCTGGCGCATTTTCGTGTGCGATACTTCCCTCCGGGTCTTCGGGCCTTGCGAAGCTCTGTGTACTGCGAGCGCTGCTACTCGCAGCTGAGAAGGACCGTGGAGCTAGCGGCGAATTCGGAGAGCTCTTCGCTGCACTGCGCCGCTCGCAAGCGGCTTCGTTCTTCGCCTTCTGCCGTCCGGCGAGAGCTGAACTCCAGCGGTCAGTTGCAGCTCTGCCCAACAGCGTGTTCTCAGTTCTGCGGGCAAGCACGCCCTCTTGCCTTGGCCCCGAGTGCAAAGTCCCGAGCGAGCACTCGACTCAGTGCAATGCACCCGGAAGGACGCTCTCGCTCGTCTTTCAAGGAGCGATTCCTAACAGCAGAAGCAGCAGAGGCACAAACTGCATGACGAGAAGGGACAACGTAGAACACGTCTCTGTCCTGGCGCATTTTCGTGTGCGATACTTCCCTCCGGGTCTTCGGGCCTTGCGAAGCTCTGTGTACTGCGAGCGCTGCTACTCGCAGCTGAGAAGGACCGTGGAGCTAGCGGCGAATTCGGAGAGCTCTTCGCTGCACTGCGCCGCTCGCAAGCGGCTTCGTTCTTCGCCTTCTGCCGTCCGGCGAGAGCTGAACTCCAGCGGTCAGTTGCAGCTCTGCCCAGCAGCGTGTTCTCAGTTCTGCGGGCAAGCACGCCCTCTTGCCTTGGCCCCGAGTGCAAAGTCCCGAGCGAGCACTCGACTCAGTGCAATGCACCCGGAAGGACGCTCTCGCTCGCCTTTCAAGGAGCGATTCCTAACAGCAGAAGCAGCAGAGGCACAAACTGCATGACGAGAAGGGACAACGTAGAACACGTCTCTGTCCTGGCGCATTTTCGTGTGCGATACTTCCCTCCGGGTCTTCGGGCCTTGCGAAGCCCTGTGTACTGCGAGCGCTGCTACTCGCAGCTGAGAAGGACCGTGGAGCTAGCGGCGAATTCGGAGAGCTCTTCGCTGCACTGCGCCGCTCGCAAGCGGCTTCGTTCTTCGCCTTCTGCCGTCCGGCGAGAGCTGAACTCCAGCGGTCAGTTGCAGCTCTGCCCAACAGCGTGTTCTCAGTTCTGCGGGCAAGCACGCCCTCTTGCCTTGGCCCCGAGTGCAAATTCCCGAGCGAGCACTCGACTCAGTGCAATGCACCCGGAAGGACGCTCTCGCTCGTCTTTCAAGGAGCGATTACCTACAGCAGAAGCAGCAGAGGCACAAACTGCATGACGAGAAGGGACAACGTAGAACACGTCTCTGTCCTGGCGCATTTTCGTGTGCGATACTTCCCTCCGGGTCTTCGGGCCTTGCGAAGCTCTGTGTACTGCGAGCGCTGCTACTCGCAGCTGAGAAGGACCGTGGAGCTAGCGGCGAATTCGGAGAGCTCTTCGCTGCACTGCGCCGCTCGCAAGCGGCTTCGTTCTTCGCCTTCTGCCGTCCGGCGAGAGCTGAACTCCAGCGGTCAGTTGCAGCTCTGCCCAACAGCGTGTTCTCAGTTCTGCGGGCAAGCACGCCCTCTTGCCTTGGCCCCGAGTGCAAATTCCCGAGCGAGCACTCGACTCAGTGCAATGCACCCGGAAGGACGCTCTCGCTCGTCTTTCAAGGAGCGATTACCTACAGCAGAAGCAGCAGAGGCACAAACTGCATGACGAGAAGGGACAACGTAGAACACGTCTCTGTCCTGGCGCATTTTCGTGTGCGATACTTCCCTCCGGGTCTTCGGGCCTTGCGAAGCCCTGTGTACTGCGAGCGCTGCTACTCGCAGCTGAGAAGGACCGTGGAGCTAGCGGCGAATTCGGAGAGCTCTTCGCTGCACTGCGCCGCTCGCAAGCGGCTTCGTTCTTCGCCTTCTGCCGTCCGGCGAGAGCTGAACTCCAGCGGTCAGTTGCAGCTCTGCCCAACAGCGTGTTCTCAGTTCTGCGGGCAAGCACGCCCTCTTGCCTTGGCCCCGAGAGCAAAGTCCCGAGCGAGCACTCGACTCAGTGCAATGCACCCGGAAGGACGCTCTCGCTCGCCTTTCAAGGAGCGATTCCTAACAGCAGAAGCAGCAGAGGCACAAACTGCATGACGAGAAGGGACAACGTAGAACACGTCTCTGTCCTGGCACATTTTCGTGTGCGATACTTCCCTCCGGGTCTTCGGGCCTTGCGAAGCCCTGTGTACTGCGAGCGCTGCTACTCGCAGCTGAGAAGGACCGTGGAGCTAGCGGCGAATTCGGAGAGCTCTTCGCTGCACTGCGCCGCTCGCAAGCGGCTTCGTTCTTCGCCTTCTGCCGTCCGGCGAGAGCTGAACTCCAGCGGTCAGTTGCAGCTCTGCCCAACAGCGTGTTCTCAGTTCTGCGGGCAAGCACGCCCTCTTGCCTTGGCCCCGAGTGCAAAGTCCCGAGCGAGCACTCGACTCAGTGCAATGCACCCGGAAGGACGCTCTCGCTCGCCTTTCAAGGAGCGATTCCTAACAGCAGAAGCAGCAGAGGCACAAACTGCATGACGAGAAGGGACAACGTAGAACACGTCTCTGTCCTGGCACATTTTCGTGTGCGATACTTCCCTCCGGGTCTTCGGGCCTTGCGAAGCCCTGTGTACTGCGAGCGCTGCTACTCGCAGCTGAGACGGACCGTGGAGCTAGCGGCGAATTCGGAGAGCTCTTCGCTGCACTGCGCCGCTCGCAAGCGGCTTCGTTCTTCGCCTTCTGCCGTCCGGCGAGAGCTGAACTCCAGCGGTCAGTTGCAGCTCTGCCCAACAGCGTGTTCTCAGTTCTGCGGGCAAGCACGCCCTCTTGCCTTGGCCCCGAGAGCAAAGTCCCGAGCGAGCACTCGACTCAGTGCAATGCACCCGGAAGGACGCTCTCGCTCGTCTTTCAAGGAGCGATTCCTAACAGCAGAAGCAGCAGAGGCACAAACTGCATGACGAGAAGGGACAACGTAGAACACGTCTCTGTCCTGGCACATTTTCGTGTGCGATACTTCCCTCCGGGTCTTCGGGCCTTGCGAAGCCCTGTGTACTGCGAGCGCTGCTACTCGCAGCTGAGAAGGACCGTGGAGCTAGCGGCGAATTCGGAGAGCTCTTCGCTGCACTGCGCCGCTCGCAAGCGGCTTCGTTCTTCGCCTTCTGCCGTCCGGCGAGAGCTGAACTCCAGCGGTCAGTTGCAGCTCTGCCCAACAGCGTGTTCTCAGTTCTGCGGGCAAGCACGCCCTCTTGCCTTGGCCCCGAGAGCAAAGTCCCGAGCGAGCACTCGACTCAGTGCAATGCACCCGGAAGGACGCTCTCGCTCGCCTTTCAAGGAGCGATTCCTAACAGCAGAAGCAGCAGAGGCACAAACTGCATGACGAGAAGGGACAACGTAGAACACGTCTCTGTCCTGGCACATTTTCGTGTGCGATACTTCCCTCCGGGTCTTCGGGCCTTGCGAAGCTCTGTGTACTGCGAGCGCTGCTACTCGCAGCTGAGAAGGACCGTGGAGCTAGCGGCGAATTCGGAGAGCTCTTCGCTGCACTGCGCCGCACGCAAGCGGCTTCGTTCTTCGCCTTCTGCCGTCCGGCGAGAGCTGAACTCCAGCGGTCAGTTGCAGCTCTGCCCAACAGCGTGTTCTCAGTTCTGCGGGCAAGCACGCCCTCTTGCCTTGGCCCCGAGTGCAAAGACCCGAGCGAGCACTCGACTCAGTGCAATGCACCCGGAAGGACGCTCTCGCTCGCCTTTCAAGGAGCGATTACCTACAGCAGAAGCAGCAGAGGCACAAACTGCATGACGAGAAGGGACAACGTAGAACACGTCTCTGTCCTGGCACATTTTCGTGTGCGATACTTCCCTCCGGGTCTTCGGGCCTTGCGAAGCCCTGTGTACTGCGAGCGCTGCTACTCGCAGCTGAGAAGGACCGTGGAGCTAGCGGCGAATTCGGAGAGCTCTTCGCTGCACTGCGCCGCTCGCAAGCGGCTTCGTTCTTCGCCTTCTGCCGTCCGGCGAGAGCTGAACTCCAGCGGTCAGTTGCAGCTCTGCCCAACAGCCTGTTCTCAGTTCTGCGGGCAAGCACGCCCTCTTGCCTTGGCCCCGAGAGCAAAGTCCCGAGCGAGCACTCGACTCAGTGCAATGCACCCGGAAGGACGCTCTCGCTCGCCTTTCAAGGAGCGATTCCTAACAGCAGAAGCAGCAGAGGCACAAACTGCATGACGAGAAGGGACAACGTAGAACACGTCTCTGTCCTGGCACATTTTCGTGTGCGATACTTCCCTCCGGGTCTTCGGGCCTTGCGAAGCCCTGTGTACTGCGAGCGCTGCTACTCGCAGCTGAGAAGGACCGTGGAGCTAGCGGCGAATTCGGAGAGCTCTTCGCTGCACTGCGCCGCTCGCAAGCGGCTTCGTTCTTCGCCTTCTGCCGTCCGGCGAGAGCTGAACTCCAGCGGTCAGTTGCAGCTCTGCCCAACAGCGTGTTCTCAGTTCTGCGGGCAAGCACGCCCTCTTGCCTTGGCCCCGAGTGCAAAGTCCCGAGCGAGCACTCGACTCAGTGCAATGCACCCGGAAGGACGCTCTCGCTCGCCTTTCAAGGAGCGATTCCTAACAGCAGAAGCAGCAGAGGCACAAACTGCATGACGAGAAGGGACAACGTAGAACACGTCTCTGTCCTGGCACATTTTCGTGTGCGATACTTCCCTCCGGGTCTTCGGGCCTTGCGAAGCCCTGTGTACTGCGAGCGCTGCTACTCGCAGCTGAGAAGGACCGTGGAGCTAGCGGCGAATTCGGAGAGCTCTTCGCTGCACTGCGCCGCTCGCAAGCGGCTTCGTTCTTCGCCTTCTGCCGTCCGGCGAGAGCTGAACTCCAGCGGTCAGTAGCAGCTCTGCCCAACAGCGTGTTCTCAGTTCTGCGGGCAAGCACGCCCTCTTGCCTTGGCCCCGAGAGCAAAGTCCCGAGCGAGCACTCGACTCAGTGCAATGCACCCGGAAGGACGCTCTCGCTCGTCTTTCAAGGAGCGATTCCTAACAGCAGAAGCAGCAGAGGCACAAACTGCATGACGAGAAGGGACAACGTAGAACACGTCTCTGTCCTGGCACATTTTCGTGTGCGATACTTCCCTCCGGGTCTTCGGGCCTTGCGAAGCCCTGTGTACTGCGAGCGCTGCTACTCGCAGCTGAGAAGGACCGTGGAGCTAGCGGCGAATTCGGAGAGCTCTTCGCTGCACTGCGCCGCTCGCAAGCGGCTTCGTTCTTCGCCTTCTGCCGTCCGGCGAGAGCTGAACTCCAGCGGTCAGTTGCAGCTCTGCCCAACAGCGTGTTCTCAGTTCTGCGGGCAAGCACGCCCTCTTGCCTTGGCCCCGAGAGCAAAGCCCCGAGCGAGCACTCGACTCAGTGCAATGCACCCGGAAGGACGCTGTCGCTCGCCTTTCAAGGAGCGATTCCTAACAGCAGAAGCAGCAGAGGCACAAACTGCATGACGAGAAGGGACAACGTAGAACACGTCTCTGTCCTGGTACATTTTCCTGTGCGAAACTTCCCTCCGGGTCTTCGGTCCTTGCGAAGCTCTATGTACTGTGAGCGCTGCTACTTGCAGCTGAGAAAGACCGTGGAGCTAGCGGCGAATTCGGAGAGCGCTGAGCACGTAGTCAAGAAGCGAGACGTGGCCCTGCAACGCGGTGCTAATAGCAGCTTCCTCGCGGCCGGGGCGAGCTCCGGCCACAAGACATTCTCGTCCTGGCAACGGATCTCTGTGAAGGGCGTAGGCGAAAAGCTTTCGTTTTCCATTCGAACTGCGAGAGAGGCAGACTGTTGCACGGAGCTCTGAGAACAAAGGTGCACGCCCTAGGCGGGCTTGGGCAGAAGCAGCGTTCTCTAGCTCTTGGCTGCCGGCGCACTTGTGGTTGTGTGGCGCCCTTGCAGTGGCTTCTGGCCGCCGGCAAGTGAAAGCGGCTCCACGCTTGGGCGAGGGCGGTGAACGAAGCGGCACTAGTCCCGTGCTTGTGTGCACCACGTTACAGGCTACTAGGAGAGGAAGGTGGTTGACTCTCGCTTGCCTTCCCAAGTGCCCTTAGCAGTCGGAAGGAGCAAGCTGAAGCACTGCTGCTTGTGCTGCTCCTTGGTTCCCTTGCAGCCCGCTGTGAAAGCATTGGCGGTCGCTTCTAGGCGCCGAGTTGCACACAGCACCACTGTAAGTGCCGCGGAGAAGGGAAATCCAGAGTGCAGCGAGGAGCTGGACGTGGCTTACGTGCAGTAAGGAGAAGGTGAACCTAGGCACTGCCTCTTCAATCTGGCCGCCTCTGCTCTGGTAGCAACTTTTGCAAGTCGGCAGAGGGAGCTGCGAGTATGTAGAACGGAGGGCAGCGAGACGCCGTGTGTTATGCGCCCTTTCAGGGCTGCTGCCAGGGTGCCACTTTAAGAACGCCTTCTTCTTCCTCGCGTCCTTCCTCCACTATAGTCTCCTGGATTCACCTGAGACTCTTCCTAGGCATCTCCCTGATCCTTTTTGCAATGAGTCTCACATCATTCTCCTGAAGAAACTGTCTGCTTATGGTTTGCATGGGTGGGCTGTTTGCTGGGTGACAAACTGGGTGATGGCCAGGCCCACAGAGTGGTGGGAAATAGAGTTCATCCAGCTGGTCCCCAAGGCTCGGTCTTGGGCCCAGTCCTGTTTAATATCTTGCTCAGTGTTCTGGACAAGGGGATAGAGTACACGCCCAGGAAGTTCACAGATGATGCAAAGTTGGCTGGTAGTGTTTTTTTCTTCTGGAGGACAGCAGGCTCTGCTTCTTCTTCCTCCTGTTCTGAGGTCGCTGCTCCCTCTTCATCCCTCATTAAGTGTGCTGATTTTGTCACTTGGATGAGAAAACAAACAATTTTAGCAACAATACTAGTGGCAGGGTACAAGAAAGGAAGAGTTCACACGAATCCCCCCCCCCCCCGCCCAACAACAGAAAATACCTGATGGCTCCTCTGCCCAGCTTACTGACTACACCGGAACCCATTGTCCCCCAAAGATACTCCCTTCTCCCTGCCCCCAGCCATGATGTGAGATGGAATAGAATAACTAAGATTAAGATTCTCCCTATGGAACTCCATCATACTTCGATTCTGGGAAAAAAAATTTCTTGAAGTTCTATCATTTCAGATCATTTGAATTTGAATTTGCATACTAAAAAGTCTAGCCAGAAACTCATGACAATATTAATAGCCCATTCTAGAATGTCCGAGATGATAGACACTTCTTTCAAGAGAATGTGATACCTCACGTGACTTCTCCAGAATTTAAATGAACAGCGGGAGTAGTCTACAAGATTCTTGCTGCCATCTGGATTTCCTGGTATTTGGCTGGTCTATGTAAACCAACCAGCTATTCAGCAGAGGGAATATTAGTGTGATACTTGATGGTATGTGAGATGGAACACAGTAATTTATGGCTTTTTGCATAGTGATGAAGCTGTAAAGAAAGCTCCGTAATGCTCAGACAAGGAGGCTGCTGGACTTCAAGCAGCAAAGGCCCAAAACGAACCAGTGAAAAGGTGTCATTGAAAAAAAAAAAAAAGCCAGGTGGGGAGCAAAGTGATACTTAAGGGCAGTTTACTGAAAGAGGGAATCTAGTGAAAAAAAAAGTCCAAGAGTGAAGGAATAACAGAGAAAATGAAACTAAGGAAGGAAATCAATCTCAGCTAATCATTTCAGAAGCTAACAAGTTGTCATTGCAATGATGCATAAAGTGAGAAAAAATAAATATGTCTGCGCCAAAATCTGAAATATGAACTTTATTGCATTCTGTCTTCCACGGAATCATACAACAGTCTGTGATTAAAGATCATGTAGTCCAACTTCCTTGCCAGGTAGATCTTACAGTAGATCAAATTGCTCAAGACTAGCCAAACTGATAAGGAGCACTCTCAATGATGGGGCATCCACAACTTCTCTGGAACACCCGTTTGAGTGTCTCACCAGCTTCATTGTAGAAAAGTTTTTCCTTTTAGCCAATCTAAACCTAGTCTCAGTTTGAAAGCATGGCCCCTTATCCTGTCTCTGCAAACTTTCCTAAAAAGTCTTTCTCCATTTGTCTTATACCCTCTTTACATATTCAAAGGCCACAATACTGTCTCTCCAGAAACCTCTCTTCTCCAGGCTAAAAGATCCTACTTTTCACAAGAACCAGGTCATAAACTGAGATGGAAGACATCTCAGGAGATCAGATCATCCAACAGCTCAGCGTAAGAATAGCTCTGAAGTCAGATCAACTAGCTTAGGGCTGTGTCTGTTTGAATTTTGAAAATTAGCAGGACTTGAAATGCTTCAAGGAAGAGAACTCGGGGTGGCTCCAGAAACAGCCTGAGAAACTCGAGCAAACTCGAAACCTCAGAAACTACCACTGCTTTCTCTCCCTCAGCCCAAGCAGTCCCAAAGAAGAAGTGTTCCCAGCAGGCTGGGATAGCACACATATACACTACATATACGTGACAGGCATCGCCAGCAGCCACATCCTGCTCCTTTCTGTGGCTGGCAAGAGTGAGACTGGATGTTTACATGTGGGCAAACTGGGTCCCTCCAGCAGCTCACACACTCAGCCTGCCCAGTGACCCCACTGAATTCCAGTATTAGCAGTGTGCCAAGGCCACAGCACTACTCCGCTTGCTGGCACAGACCATCACACGCCTCCTAAATCAGTCAGGACTCCCCTGGTCCCACAGCCAGCACCCCACTTGCCCTCCGCCAGGCCACTGCCATTGTTCACCAACTTCTCCACTTTGATCTTTGCTGGTGCTCTCAACACTGGCACACCCAGATGTTCTGCAGCTGTTGTCTCCTGGTGGAAAGGACTTGTAAAGCCATGTTTCCTAACAGGACTTCCACAACCTTTCAAAGCAACCTTTACTGGAGTATGAACAATCTCATTCAAATGTCAACATTTCTTTTCCCGTATGTGAAATCAGAATTTCCTTCTTCCGGGCATGCCCAAAACAAGGCACAAACTACATTGTGCCTTCTGTTTCACATGCTGACTCGTTTGTAAACAATGCTAGGAGAATACCTGTTTTGATCCAAGCTAATCTCTGGCCCTTATAGTGCTTTCGGTAGTTAGTTTTGCTTTGTTATTTACTTGATGTCCCATTGAATTGTTGAATCATAAACAGACTACCTGTCTGTATAGCAGCATAGCAGTGATGAATAAATGCAAGAGAAGGAGCAAGGTGATTGTTTGCTAGACTCTTCCTAGAAACTGAGAAATCTGTTACTTAATGCTGACCACAGCAGATGGAGGAAGCATCCTACATGATGTCAAAGCAATGAAGCTGTAATCACTTTTATGATTACAGTCAAGGCACTGCTTTTGCCACCATAAGTGGAGTGCAGGGAATCTTAAAAGACGACACTCTAACTGTTGTCCATGCTCACTGAGAAAATAATGCTTTTACAGCAGAGCAGGTCTCACCGCAGCTAAATCATGGCTTCAACTGTACACCGCCTTCAAAAAGCCCACAAAAACACAAATGAAAGGATTTGGAACTCAAGGGAATCTCGGATTGTGACATCAGCTCACTCTGGATTCTTTCCAAATTCTCAATTCCATTTTCTTCCGAGCCAATTTTCCCACCTAACTTGAGATGTAATTTATGGATTTCCAACACATCTATTTACCTTAGAATTAGATTGCCACTAGCCAAAAAGACAGAAACAAGCAGTTAAGTGAAGACTGAAACCATGGTTGTTTAGAACAGCAAAACTTGGGCGAAACTATTCTTAAGAAAACCAAAACTTTTAGGACTTACCCATGTATTTTTGGAGGTGGAAAAAGTTTTACATCGAAAAGTCCCTAGGGAACTCTCTTCAGTGCCTGGAGAGCCGCTGTCGCTCGCCTTTCATTCGTCACAGCAGAGGCAGCAGAGCACAAGATGGCCGACGAGAAGGGGCAGTGTAGAACTCTCTGTCTGTCTGTGTCTCTACTCAGTGTAGAACGTCTCTATCCTGGCACATTTTCGAGTGCGATACTTCCCTCCGGGTCTTCGGTCCTTGCGAAGCTCTATGTACTGTGAGCGCTGCTACTTGCAGCTGAGAAAGACCGTGGAGCTAGCGGCGAATTCGGAGAGCGCTGAGCACGTAGTCAAGAAGCGAGACGTGGCCCTGCAACGCGGTGCTAATAGCAGCTTCCTCGCGGCGGGGGCGAGCTCCGGCCACAAGGCATTCTCGTCCTGGCAACGGATCTCTGTGACGGGCGTAGGCGAAAAGCTTTCGTTTTCCATTCGAACTGCGAGAGAGGCAGACTGTTGCACGGAGCTCTGAGAACAAAGGTGCACGCCCTAGGCGGGCTTGGGCAGAAGCAGCGTTCTCTAGCTCTTGGCTGCCGGCGCACTTGTGGTTGTGTGGCGCCCTTGCAGCGGCTTCTGGCCGCCGGCAAGTGAAAGCGGCTCCACGCTTGGGCGAGGGCGGTGAACGAAGCGGCACTAGTCCCGTGCTTGTGTGCACCACGTTACTAGGAGAGGAAGGTGGTTGACTCTCGCTTGCCTTCCCAAGTGCCCTTAGCAGTCGGAAGGAGCAAGCTGAAGCACTGCTGCTTGTGCTGCTCCTTGGTTCCCTTGCAGCCCGCTGTGAAAGCATTGGCGGTCACTTCTAGGCGCCGAGTTGCACACAGCACCACGGTAAGTGCCTCGGAGAAGGGAAATCCAGAGTGCAGCGAGGAGCTGGACGTGGCTTACGTGCAGTAAGGAGAAGGTGAACCTAGGCACTGCCTCTTCAATCTGGCCGCCTCTGCTCTGGTAGCAACTTTTGCAAGTCGGCAGAGGGAGCCGCGAGTATGTAGAACGGAGGGCAGCGAGATGCCGTGTGTTATGCGCCTTTTCAGGGCTGCTGCCAGGGTGCTACTTTAAGAACGCCTTTTTCTTCCTCGCGTCCTTCTCGCTTCGCTCTAGCTGCATGGAGTACAGCACAGCGAAGGAGTGAGGAAGGGCTCTGCCCCAGCTTTTGTCCCGGCCTGCCTGTGCTGCGCCTTTAGCTGCACACGAGAACAACGGCATTTCTTACCCGCAAGGTAAAAAAGGCTTTAGTGTAGCCTTAGGAATGGCAAGTGCCTAGGCATTAAGTTGAGCGACCACGTATGAGGGAGTCTTTAGAGGTTTCCTCCCCCATGGCGCAGGTGTATTCTCATTCTCGTGCTGAACTGAAAAGTCCGGGCATGGCAAGACTGGCCTGCCTTGTGCAGAGACGAACACAAATGTGGGGCTATGATCCTCTGTGTTCGGAGCTCTGCTTCCGGGTGTGTGGGCCGCCGTGAGCCCGCAGCAGCCGCCGAGGACAGTGTGGATTGTGGATGAGTCTGGGCTGGCCCCCGGCCCCCCCGTTGGTCTGACAGCGGCAGAAGTGGCGTAGGAGCGGCATCGCCTGAGGGCCCCATGGGGGGCGGGAAGAGAGCCGGGAGTGACCCCGAACGACACCGGAAGCGATATCCGTAGGGCCCGGAAGGCCAGCGTTGCCATCGAGTTTGGCCGGTAGGAGGCGTCTAAGGTGCTTTGAAAGGTGGAGCTTCTTTGCTCTAGGACAGTCTGGGAGAGCTGAGGGTGTCCAATCTGGAGAACAGAAGGCTCCAGGGAGATCTTCGAGCCCTTTGCAGTGCCTGCTGGGGCTCCAAGATAGCTGGGGAGGGACTTTGGAAAAGGGTCTGGACTCGCAGGACAAGGGGGAATAGCTTCAAACTGCCAGAGGGCTGGGATAGATGGGATATTGGAAAGGAATTCTTCCTTGGGTGGGTGCTGAGGCACATGTTGTTCAAAGAGGCTGTGTAGGAGCCCCATGGCAGGAAGCGTCCAGGGCCAGGCTGGAGCGGACATGGAGCAACCTGGACTAGTGGAAAAGTGTCCCTGCCCGTGTCAGGATGTGGGAAGAAGATAATTTGTCTCTAAGGTCGCTTCCAGTCCAAACCATTCTGGGATTCTAGGATTCATGGAAGGCCCTTTTCCAAGTGAAGTGTTGTATCTCTTGGCTCCCAGCTTGTAGTTGCCAGTTCTTCTGGAAGCAGGCGTGGCGAAGCAGCTGTGATGAGCCATGGGTTCTCAATAGGACGAGTGTGATATATTTGCAGAGAGGAAGGCTGCAGACAGATCTTCAAGGTCCAGGTAAAACAAGCAAAGGATTGAATAGAAGCCAAAGATTGGTTGTGTTAGTCAGTTTGCTGGCTGTTGAAATGGCCCCAGGTAATTTTCAACATTTCTAATTTGGATTTGTTTGAGTAAAAAATGAATGTGTTACCTCCAGCGTAGGCTCTCCAATGCATCTCCATGTGCTCCCATCTCTTTGTTGTATATCGGGTTCTATTAACTGAAGACAGAATCATAACACAGTAGTAAAACATTTAGAGGTGCGAAGCCCTGTGTACTGCGAGCGCTGCTACTCGCAGCTGAGAAGGACCGTGGAGCTAGCGGCGAATTCGGAGAGCTCTTCGCTGCACTGCGCCGCTCGCAAGCGGCTTCGTTCTTCGCCTTCTGCCGTCCGGCGAGAGCTGAACTCCAGCGGTCAGTTGCAGCTCTGCCCAACAGCGTGTTCTCAGTTCTGCGGGCAAGCACGCCCTCTTGCCTTGGCCCCGAGAGCAAAGTCCCGAGCGAGCACTCGACTCAGTGCAATGCACCCGGAAGGACGCTCTCGCTCGCCTTTCAAGGAGCGATTCCTAACAGCAGAAGCAGCAGAGGCACAAACTGCATGACGAGAAGGGACAACGTAGAACACGTCTCTGTCCTGGCGCATTTTCGTGTGCGAAACTTCCCTCCGGGTCTTCGGGCCTTGCGAAGCCCTGTGTACTGCGAGCGCTGCTACTCGCAGCTGAGAAGGACCGTGGAGCTAGCGGCGAATTCGGAGAGCTCTTCGCTGCACTGCGCCGCTCGCAAGCGGCTTCGTTCTTCGCCTTCTGCCGTCCGGCGAGAGCTGAACTCCAGCGGTCAGTTGCAGCTCTGCCCAACAGCGTGTTCTCAGTTCTGCGGGCAAGCACGCCCTCTTGCCTTGGCCCCGAGAGCAAAGTCCCGAGCGAGCACTCGACTCAGTGCAATGCACCCGGAAGGACGCTCTCGCTCGCCTTTCAAGGAGCGATTCCTAACAGCAGAAGCAGCAGAGGCACAAACTGCATGACGAGAAGGGACAACGTAGAACACGTCTCTGTCCTGGCGCATTTTCGTGTGCGAAACTTCCCTCCGGGTCTTCGGGCCTTGCGAAGCCCTGTGTACTGCGAGCGCTGCTACTCGCAGCTGAGAAGGACCGTGGAGCTAGCGGCGAATTCGGAGAGCTCTTCGCTGCACTGCGCCGCTCGCAAGCGGCTTCGTTCTTCGCCTTCTGCCGTCCGGCGAGAGCTGAACTCCAGCGGTCAGTTGCAGCTCTGCCCAACAGCGTGTTCTCAGTTCTGCGGGCAAGCACGCCCTCTTGCCTTGGCCCCGAGAGCAAAGTCCCGAGCGAGCACTCGACTCAGTGCAATGCACCCGGAAGGACGCTCTCGCTCGCCTTTCAAGGAGCGATTCCTAACAGCAGAAGCAGCAGAGGCACAAACTGCATGACGAGAAGGGACAACGTAGAACACGTCTCTGTCCTGGCGCATTTTCGTGTGCGATACTTCCCTCCGGGTCTTCGGGCCTTGCGAAGCCCTGTGTACTGCGAGCGCTGCTACTCGCAGCTGAGAAGGACCGTGGAGCTAGCGGCGAATTCGGAGAGCTCTTCGCTGCACTGCGCCGCTCGCAAGCGGCTTCGTTC
This sequence comes from Sturnus vulgaris, assembly GCF_052056855.1. Classification (NCBI taxonomy): domain Eukaryota; kingdom Metazoa; phylum Chordata; class Aves; order Passeriformes; family Sturnidae; genus Sturnus; species Sturnus vulgaris. The sequence continues at coordinate 184,451 of NW_028276070.1, forward strand.
TTCGCCTTCTGCCGTCCGGCGAGAGCTGAACTCCAGCGGTCAGTTGCAGCTCTGCCCAACAGCGTGTTCTCAGTTCTGCGGGCAAGCACGCCCTCTTGCCTTGGCCCCGAGTGCAAAGTCCCGAGCGAGCACTCGACTCAGTGCAATGCACCCGGAAGGACGCTCTCGCTCGTCTTTCAAGGAGCGATTACCTACAGCAGAAGCAGCAGAGGCACAAACTGCATGACGAGAAGGGACAACGTAGAACACGTCTCTGTCCTGGCGCATTTTCGTGTGCGAAACTTCCCTCCGGGTCTTCGGGCCTTGCGAAGCTCTGTGTACTGCGAGCGCTGCTACTCGCAGCTGAGAAGGACCGTGGAGCTAGCGGCGAATTCGTAGAGCTCTTCGCTGCACTGCGCCGCTCGCAAGCGGCTTCGTTCTTCGCCTTCTGCCGTCCGGCGAGAGCTGAACTCCAGCGGTCAGTTGCAGCTCTGCCCAACAGCGTGTTCTCAGTTCTGCGGGCAAGCACGCCCTCTTGCCTTGGCCCCGAGTGCAAAGTCCCGAGCGAGCACTCGACTCAGTGCAATGCACCCGGAAGGACGCTCTCGCTCGTCTTTCAAGGAGCGATTACCTACAGCAGAAGCAGCAGAGGCACAAACTGCATGACGAGAAGGGACAACGTAGAACACGTCTCTGTCCTGGCGCATTTTCGTGTGCGATACTTCCCTCCGGGTCTTCGGGCCTTGCGAAGCTCTGTGTACTGCGAGCCCTGCTACTCGCAGCTGAGAAGGACCGTGGAGCTAGCGGCGAATTCGGAGAGCTCTTCGCTGCACTGCGCCGCTCGCAAGCGGCTTCGTTCTTCGCCTTCTGCCGTCCGGCGAGAGCTGAACTCCAGCGGTCAGTTGCAGCTCTGCCCAACAGCGTGTTCTCAGTTCTGCGGGCAAGCACGCCCTCTTGCCTTGGCCCCGAGAGCAAAGTCCCGAGCGAGCACTCGACTCAGTGCAATGCACCCGGAAGGACGCTCTCGCTCGTCTTTCAAGGAGCGATTACCTACAGCAGAAGCAGCAGAGGCACAAACTGCATGACGAGAAGGGACAACGTAGAACACGTCTCTGTCCTGGCGCATTTTCGTGTGCGATACTTCCCTCCGGGTCTTCGGGCCTTGCGAAGCTCTGTGTACTGCGAGCCCTGCTACTCGCAGCTGAGAAGGACCGTGGAGCTAGCGGCGAATTCGGAGAGCTCTTCGCTGCACTGCGCCGCTCGCAAGCGGCTTCGTTCTTCGCCTTCTGCCGTCCGGCGAGAGCTGAACTCCAGCGGTCAGTTGCAGCTCTGCCCAACAGCGTGTTCTCAGTTCTGCGGGCAAGCACGCCCTCTTGCCTTGGCCCCGAGAGCAAAGTCCCGAGCGAGCACTCGACTCAGTGCAATGCACCCGGAAGGACGCTCTCGCTCGTCTTTCAAGGAGCGATTACCTACAGCAGAAGCAGCAGAGGCACAAACTGCATGACGAGAAGGGACAACGTAGAACACGTCTCTGTCCTGGCGCATTTTCGTGTGCGATACTTCCCTCCGGGTCTTCGGGCCTTGCGAAGCTCTGTGTACTGCGAGCCCTGCTACTCGCAGCTGAGAAGGACCGTGGAGCTAGCGGCGAATTCGGAGAGCTCTTCGCTGCACTGCGCCGCTCGCAAGCGGCTTCGTTCTTCGCCTTCTGCCGTCCGGCGAGAGCTGAACTCCAGCGGTCAGTTGCAGCTCTGCCCAACAGCGTGTTCTCAGTTCTGCGGGCAAGCACGCCCTCTTGCCTTGGCCCCGAGAGCAAAGTCCCGAGCGAGCACTCGACTCAGTGCAATGCACCCGGAAGGACGCTCTCGCTCGCCTTTCAAGGAGCGATTCCTAACAGCAGAAGCAGCAGAGGCACAAACTGCATGACGAGAAGGGACAACGTAGAACACGTCTCTGTCCTGGCGCATTTTCGTGTGCGAAACTTCCCTCCGGGTCTTCGGGCCTTGCGAAGCCCTGTGTACTGCGAGCGCTGCTACTCGCAGCTGAGAAGGACCGTGGAGCTAGCGGCGAATTCGGAGAGCTCTTCGCTGCACTGCGCCGCTCGCAAGCGGCTTCGTTCTTCGCCTTCTGCCGTCCGGCGAGAGCTGAACTCCAGCGGTCAGTTGCAGCTCTGCCCAACAGCGTGTTCTCAGTTCTGCGGGCAAGCACGCCCTCTTGCCTTGGCCCCGAGAGCAAAGTCCCGAGCGAGCACTCGACTCAGTGCAATGCACCCGGAAGGACGCTCTCGCTCGCCTTTCAAGGAGCGATTCCTAACAGCAGAAGCAGCAGAGGCACAAACTGCATGACGAGAAGGGACAACGTAGAACACGTCTCTGTCCTGGCGCATTTTCGTGTGCGAAACTTCCCTCCGGGTCTTCGGGCCTTGCGAAGCTCTGTGTACTGCGAGCGCTGCTACTCGCAGCTGAGAAGGACCGTGGAGCTAGCGGCGAATTCGGAGAGCTCTTCGCTGCACTGCGCCGCTCGCAAGCGGCTTCGTTCTTCGCCTTCTGCCGTCCGGCGAGAGCTGAACTCCAGCGGTCAGTTGCAGCTCTGCCCAACAGCGTGTTCTCAGTTCTGCGGGCAAGCACGCCCTCTTGCCTTGGCCCCGAGAGCAAAGCCCCGAGCGAGCACTCGACTCAGTGCAATGCACCCGGAAGGACGCTCTCGCTCGCCTTTCAAGGAGCGATTCCTAACAGCAGAAGCAGCAGAGGCACAAACTGCATGACGAGAAGGGACAACGTAGAACACGTCTCTGTCCTGGCGCATTTTCGTGTGCGAAACTTCCCTCCGGGTCTTCGGGCCTTGCGAAGCTCTGTGTACTGCGAGCGCTGCTACTCGCAGCTGAGAAGGACCGTGGAGCTAGCGGCGAATTCGGAGAGCTCTTCGCTGCACTGCGCCGCTCGCAAGCGGCTTCGTTCTTCGCCTTCTGCCGTCCGGCGAGAGCTGAACTCCAGCGGTCAGTTGCAGCTCTGCCCAACAGCGTGTTCTCAGTTCTGCGGGCAAGCACGCCCTCTTGCCTTGGCCCCGAGAGCAAAGTCCCGAGCGAGCACTCGACTCAGTGCAATGCACCCGGAAGGACGCTCTCGCTCGCCTTTCAAGGAGCGATTCCTAACAGCAGAAGCAGCAGAGGCACAAACTGCATGACGAGAAGGGACAACGTAGAACACGTCTCTGTCCTGGCGCATTTTCGTGTGCGATACTTCCCTCCGGGTCTTCGGGCCTTGCGAAGCCCTGTGTACTGCGAGCGCTGCTACTCGCAGCTGAGAAGGACCGTGGAGCTAGCGGCGAATTCGGAGAGCTCTTCGCTGCACTGCGCCGCTCGCAAGCGGCTTCGTTCTTCGCCTTCTGCCGTCCGGCGAGAGCTGAACTCCAGCGGTCAGTTGCAGCTCTGCCCAACAGCGTGTTCTCAGTTCTGCGGGCAAGCACGCCCTCTTGCCTTGGCCCCGAGTGCAAAGTCCCGAGCGAGCACTCGACTCAGTGCAATGCACCCGGAAGGACGCTCTCGCTCGTCTTTCAAGGAGCGATTACCTACAGCAGAAGCAGCAGAGGCACAAACTGCATGACGAGAAGGGACAACGTAGAACACGTCTCTGTCCTGGCGCATTTTCGTGTGCGATACTTCCCTCCGGGTCTTCGGGCCTTGCGAAGCTCTGTGTACTGCGAGCGCTGCTACACGCAGCTGAGAAGGACCGTGGAGCTAGCGGCGAATTCGGAGAGCGCTTCGCTGCACTGCGCCGCTCGCAAGCGGCTTCGTTCTTCGCCTTCTGCCGTCCGGCGAGAGCTGAACTCCAGCGGTCAGTTGCAGCTCTGCCCAACAGCGTGTTCTCAGTTCTGCGGGCAAGCACGCCCTCTTGCCTTGGCCCCGAGTGCAAAGTCCCGAGCGAGCACTCGACTCAGTGCAATGCACCCGGAAGGACGCTCTCGCTCGTCTTTCAAGGAGCGATTACCTACAGCAGAAGCAGCAGAGGCACAAACTGCATGACGAGAAGGGACAACGTAGAACACGTCTCTGTCCTGGCGCATTTTCGTGTGCGAAACTTCCCTCCGGGTCTTCGGGCCTTGCGAAGCTCTGTGTACTGCGAGCGCTGCTACTCGCAGCTGAGAAGGACCGTGGAGCTAGCGGCGAATTCGGAGAGCTCTTCGCTGCACTGCGCCGCTCGCAAGCGGCTTCGTTCTTCGCCTTCTGCCGTCCGGCGAGAGCTGAACTCCAGCGGTCAGTTGCAGCTCTGCCCAACAGCGTGTTCTCAGTTCTGCGGGCAAGCACGCCCTCTTGCCTTGGCCCCGAGTGCAAAGTCCCGAGCGAGCACTCGACTCAGTGCAATGCACCCGGAAGGACGCTCTCGCTCGTCTTTCAAGGAGCGATTACCTACAGCAGAAGCAGCAGAGGCACAAACTGCATGACGAGAAGGGACAACGTAGAACACGTCTCTGTCCTGGCGCATTTTCGTGTGCGATACTTCCCTCCGGGTCTTCGGGCCTTGCGAAGCTCTGTGTACTGCGAGCCCTGCTACTCGCAGCTGAGAAGGACCGTGGAGCTAGCGGCGAATTCGGAGAGCTCTTCGCTGCACTGCGCCGCTCGCAAGCGGCTTCGTTCTTCGCCTTCTGCCGTCCGGCGAGAGCTGAACTCCAGCGGTCAGTTGCAGCTCTGCCCAACAGCGTGTTCTCAGTTCTGCGGGCAAGCACGCCCTCTTGCCTTGGCCCCGAGAGCAAAGTCCCGAGCGAGCACTCGACTCAGTGCAATGCACCCGGAAGGACGCTCTCGCTCGTCTTTCAAGGAGCGATTACCTACAGCAGAAGCAGCAGAGGCACAAACTGCATGACGAGAAGGGACAACGTAGAACACGTCTCTGTCCTGGCGCATTTTCGTGTGCGATACTTCCCTCCGGGTCTTCGGGCCTTGCGAAGCTCTGTGTACTGCGAGCGCTGCTACTCGCAGCTGAGAAGGACCGTGGAGCTAGCGGCGAATTCGGAGAGCTCTTCGCTGCACTGCGCCGCTCGCAAGCGGCTTCGTTCTTCGCCTTCTGCCGTCCGGCGAGAGCTGAACTCCAGCGGTCAGTTGCAGCTCTGCCCAACAGCGTGTTCTCAGTTCTGCGGGCAAGCACGCCCTCTTGCCTTGGCCCCGAGAGCAAAGTCCCGAGCGAGCACTCGACTCAGTGCAATGCACCCGGAAGGACGCTCTCGCTCGTCTTTCAAGGAGCGATTACCTACAGCAGAAGCAGCAGAGGCACAAACTGCATGACGAGAAGGGACAACGTAGAACACGTCTCTGTCCTGGCGCATTTTCGTGTGCGATACTTCCCTCCGGGTCTTCGGGCCTTGCGAAGCTCTGTGTACTGCGAGCGCTGCTACTCGCAGCTGAGAAGGACCGTGGAGCTAGCGGCGAATTCGGAGAGCTCTTCGCTGCACTGCGCCGCTCGCAAGCGGCTTCGTTCTTCGCCTTCTGCCGTCCGGCGAGAGCTGAACTCCAGCGGTCAGTTGCAGCTCTGCCCAACAGCGTGTTCTCAGTTCTGCGGGCAAGCACGCCCTCTTGCCTTGGCCCCGAGTGCAAAGTCCCGAGCGAGCACTCGACTCAGTGCAATGCACCCGGAAGGACGCTCTCGCTCGTCTTTCAAGGAGCGATTCCTAACAGCAGAAGCAGCAGAGGCACAAACTGCATGACGAGAAGGGACAACGTAGAACACGTCTCTGTCCTGGCGCATTTTCGTGTGCGATACTTCCCTCCGGGTCTTCGGGCCTTGCGAAGCTCTGTGTACTGCGAGCGCTGCTACTCGCAGCTGAGAAGGACCGTGGAGCTAGCGGCGAATTCGGAGAGCTCTTCGCTGCACTGCGCCGCTCGCAAGCGGCTTCGTTCTTCGCCTTCTGCCGTCCGGCGAGAGCTGAACTCCAGCGGTCAGTTGCAGCTCTGCCCAACAGCGTGTTCTCAGTTCTGCGGGCAAGCACGCCCTCTTGCCTTGGCCCCGAGTGCAAAGTCCCGAGCGAGCACTCGACTCAGTGCAATGCACCCGGAAGGACGCTCTCGCTCGCCTTTCAAGGAGCGATTCCTAACAGCAGAAGCAGCAGAGGCACAAACTGCATGACGAGAAGGGACAACGTAGAACACGTCTCTGTCCTGGCGCATTTTCGTGTGCGATACTTCCCTCCGGGTCTTCGGGCCTTGCGAAGCTCTGTGTACTGCGAGCCCTGCTACTCGCAGCTGAGAAGGACCGTGGAGCTAGCGGCGAATTCGGAGAGCTCTTCGCTGCACTGCGCCGCTCGCAAGCGGCTTCGTTCTTCGCCTTCTGCCGTCCGGCGAGAGCTGAACTCCAGCGGTCAGTTGCAGCTCTGCCCAACAGCGTGTTCTCAGTTCTGCGGGCAAGCACGCCCTCTTGCCTTGGCCCCGAGAGCAAAGTCCCGAGCGAGCACTCGACTCAGTGCAATGCACCCGGAAGGACGCTCTCGCTCGTCTTTCAAGGAGCGATTACCTACAGCAGAAGCAGCAGAGGCACAAACTGCATGACGAGAAGGGACAACGTAGAACACGTCTCTGTCCTGGCGCATTTTCGTGTGCGATACTTCCCTCCGGGTCTTCGGGCCTTGCGAAGCTCTGTGTACTGCGAGCGCTGCTACTCGCAGCTGAGAAGGACCGTGGAGCTAGCGGCGAATTCGGAGAGCTCTTCGCTGCACTGCGCCGCTCGCAAGCGGCTTCGTTCTTCGCCTTCTGCCGTCCGGCGAGAGCTGAACTCCAGCGGTCAGTTGCAGCTCTGCCCAACAGCGTGTTCTCAGTTCTGCGGGCAAGCACGCCCTCTTGCCTTGGCCCCGAGTGCAAAGTCCCGAGCGAGCACTCGACTCAGTGCAATGCACCCGGAAGGACGCTCTCGCTCGTCTTTCAAGGAGCGATTCCTAACAGCAGAAGCAGCAGAGGCACAAACTGCATGACGAGAAGGGACAACGTAGAACACGTCTCTGTCCTGGCGCATTTTCGTGTGCGATACTTCCCTCCGGGTCTTCGGGCCTTGCGAAGCTCTGTGTACTGCGAGCGCTGCTACTCGCAGCTGAGAAGGACCGTGGAGCTAGCGGCGAATTCGGAGAGCTCTTCGCTGCACTGCGCCGCTCGCAAGCGGCTTCGTTCTTCGCCTTCTGCCGTCCGGCGAGAGCTGAACTCCAGCGGTCAGTTGCAGCTCTGCCCAACAGCGTGTTCTCAGTTCTGCGGGCAAGCACGCCCTCTTGCCTTGGCCCCGAGTGCAAATTCCCGAGCGAGCACTCGACTCAGTGCAATGCACCCGGAAGGACGCTCTCGCTCGTCTTTCAAGGAGCGATTACCTACAGCAGAAGCAGCAGAGGCACAAACTGCATGACGAGAAGGGACAACGTAGAACACGTCTCTGTCCTGGCGCATTTTCGTGTGCGATACTTCCCTCCGGGTCTTCGGGCCTTGCGAAGCTCTGTGTACTGCGAGCCCTGCTACTCGCAGCTGAGAAGGACCGTGGAGCTAGCGGCGAATTCGGAGAGCTCTTCGCTGCACTGCGCCGCTCGCAAGCGGCTTCGTTCTTCGCCTTCTGCCGTCCGGCGAGAGCTGAACTCCAGCGGTCAGTTGCAGCTCTGCCCAACAGCGTGTTCTCAGTTCTGCGGGCAAGCACGCCCTCTTGCCTTGGCCCCGAGAGCAAAGTCCCGAGCGAGCACTCGACTCAGTGCAATGCACCCGGAAGGACGCTCTCGCTCGTCTTTCAAGGAGCGATTACCTACAGCAGAAGCAGCAGAGGCACAAACTGCATGACGAGAAGGGACAACGTAGAACACGTCTCTGTCCTGGCGCATTTTCGTGTGCGATACTTCCCTCCGGGTCTTCGGGCCTTGCGAAGCTCTGTGTACTGCGAGCGCTGCTACTCGCAGCTGAGAAGGACCGTGGAGCTAGCGGCGAATTCGGAGAGCTCTTCGCTGCACTGCGCCGCTCGCAAGCGGCTTCGTTCTTCGCCTTCTGCCGTCCGGCGAGAGCTGAACTCCAGCGGTCAGTTGCAGCTCTGCCCAACAGCGTGTTCTCAGTTCTGCGGGCAAGCACGCCCTCTTGCCTTGGCCCCGAGAGCAAAGTCCCGAGCGAGCACTCGACTCAGTGCAATGCACCCGGAAGGACGCTCTCGCTCGTCTTTCAAGGAGCGATTCCTAACAGCAGAAGCAGCAGAGGCACAAACTGCATGACGAGAAGGGACAACGTAGAACACGTCTCTGTCCTGGCGCATTTTCGTGTGCGATACTTCCCTCCGGGTCTTCGGGCCTTGCGAAGCTCTGTGTACTGCGAGCGCTGCTACTCGCAGCTGAGAAGGACCGTGGAGCTAGCGGCGAATTCGGAGAGCTCTTCGCTGCACTGCGCCGCTCGCAAGCGGCTTCGTTCTTCGCCTTCTGCCGTCCGGCGAGAGCTGAACTCCAGCGGTCAGTTGCAGCTCTGCCCAACAGCGTGTTCTCAGTTCTGCGGGCAAGCACGCCCTCTTGCCTTGGCCCCGAGTGCAAATTCCCGAGCGAGCACTCGACTCAGTGCAATGCACCCGGAAGGACGCTCTCGCTCGTCTTTCAAGGAGCGATTACCTACAGCAGAAGCAGCAGAGGCACAAACTGCATGACGAGAAGGGACAACGTAGAACACGTCTCTGTCCTGGCACAGTTTCGTGTGCGATACTTCCCTCCGGGTCTTCGGGCCTTGCGAAGCTCTGTGTACTGCGAGCGCTGCTACTCGCAGCTGAGAAGGACCGTGGAGCTAGCGGCGAATTCGGAGAGCTCTTCGCTGCACTGCGCCGCTCGCAAGCGGCTTCGTTCTTCGCCTTCTGCCGTCCGGCGAGAGCTGAACTCCAGCGGTCAGTTGCAGCTCTGCCCAACAGCGTGTTCTCAGTTCTGCGGGCAAGCACGCCCTCTTGCCTTGGCCCCGAGTGCAAAGTCCCGAGCGAGCACTCGACTCAGTGCAATGCACCCGGAAGGACGCTCTCGCTCGTCTTTCAAGGAGCGATTCCTAACAGCAGAAGCAGCAGAGGCACAAACTGCATGACGAGAAGGGACAACGTAGAACACGTCTCTGTCCTGGCGCATTTTCGTGTGCGATACTTCCCTCCGGGTCTTCGGGCCTTGCGAAGCCCTGTGTACTGCGAGCGCTGCTACTCGCAGCTGAGAAGGACCGTGGAGCTAGCGGCGAATTCGGAGAGCTCTTCGCTGCACTGCGCCGCTCGCAAGCGGCTTCGTTCTTCGCCTTCTGCCGTCCGGCGAGAGCTGAACTCCAGCGGTCAGTTGCAGCTCTGCCCAACAGCGTGTTCTCAGTTCTGCGGGCAAGCACGCCCTCTTGCCTTGGCCCCGAGTGCAAAGTCCCGAGCGAGCACTCGACTCAGTGCAATGCACCCGGAAGGACGCTCTCGCTCGTCTTTCAAGGAGCGATTCCTAACAGCAGAAGCAGCAGAGGCACAAACTGCATGACGAGAAGGGACAACGTAGAACACGTCTCTGTCCTGGCGCATTTTCGTGTGCGATACTTCCCTCCGGGTCTTCGGTCCTTGCGAAGCCCTGCGTACTGCGAGCGCTGCTACTCGCAGCTGAGAAGGACCGTGGAGCTAGCGGCGAATTCGGAGAGCTCTTCGCTGCACTGCGCCGCTCGCAAGCGGCTTCGTTCTTCGCCTTCTGCCGTCCGGCGAGAGCTGAACTCCAGCGGTCAGTTGCAGCTCTGCCCAACAGCGTGTTCTCAGTTCTGCGGGCAAGCACGCCCTCTTGCCTTGGCCCCGAGTGCAAAGTCCCGAGCGAGCACTCGACTCAGTGCAATGCACCCGGAAGGACGCTCTCGCTCGTCTTTCAAGGAGCGATTCCTAACAGCAGAAGCAGCAGAGGCACAAACTGCATGACGAGAAGGGACAACGTAGAACACGTCTCTGTCCTGGCACATTTTCGTGTGCGATACTTCCCTCCGGGTCTTCGGGCCTTGCGAAGCCCTGTGTACTGCGAGCGCTGCTACTCGCAGCTGAGAAGGACCGTGGAGCTAGCGGCGAATTCGGAGAGCTCTTCGCTGCACTGCGCCGCTCGCAAGCGGCTTCGTTCTTCGCCTTCTGCCGTCCGGCGAGAGCTGAACTCCAGCGGTCAGTTGCAGCTCTGCCCAACAGCGTGTTCTCAGTTCTGCGGGCAAGCACGCCCTCTTGCCTTGGCCCCGAGTGCAAAGTCCCGAGCGAGCACTCGACTCAGTGCAATGCACCCGGAAGGACGCTCTCGCTCGTCTTTCAAGGAGCGATTCCTAACAGCAGAAGCAGCAGAGGCACAAACTGCATGACGAGAAGGGACAACGTAGAACACGTCTCTGTCCTGGCGCATTTTCGTGTGCGATACTTCCCTCCGGGTCTTCGGGCCTTGCGAAGCTCTGCGTACTGCGAGCGCTGCTACTCGCAGCTGAGAAGGACCGTGGAGCTAGCGGCGAATTCGGAGAGCTCTTCGCTGCACTGCGCCGCTCGCAAGCGGCTTCGTTCTTCGCCTTCTGCCGTCCGGCGAGAGCTGAACTCCAGCGGTCAGTTGCAGCTCTGCCCAACAGCGTGTTCTCAGTTCTGCGGGCAAGCACGCCCTCTTGCCTTGGCCCCGAGTGCAAAGTCCCGAGCGAGCACTCGACTCAGTGCAATGCACCCGGAAGGACGCTCTCGCTCGTCTTTCAAGGAGCGATTCCTAACAGCAGAAGCAGCAGAGGCACAAACTGCATGACGAGAAGGGACAACGTAGAACACGTCTCTGTCCTGGCGCATTTTCGTGTGCGATACTTCCCTCCGGGTCTTCGGGCCTTGCGAAGCTCTGCGTACTGCGAGCGCTGCTACTCGCAGCTGAGAAGGACCGTGGAGCTAGCGGCGAATTCGGAGAGCTCTTCGCTGCACTGCGCCGCTCGCAAGCGGCTTCGTTCTTCGCCTTCTGCCGTCCGGCGAGAGCTGAACTCCAGCGGTCAGTTGCAGCTCTGCCCAACAGCGTGTTCTCAGTTCTGCGGGCAAGCACGCCCTCTTGCCTTGGCCCCGAGTGCAAAGTCCCGAGCGAGCACTCGACTCAGTGCAATGCACCCGGAAGGACGCTCTCGCTCGCCTTTCAAGGAGCGATTCCTAACAGCAGAAGCAGCAGAGGCACAAACTGCATGACGAGAAGGGACAACGTAGAACACGTCTCTGTCCTGGCGCATTTTCGTGTGCGATACTTCCCTCCGGGTCTTCGGGCCTTGCGAAGCCCTGTGTACTGCGAGCGCTGCTACTCGCAGCTGAGAAGGACCGTGGAGCTAGCGGCGAATTCGGAGAGCTCTTCGCTGCACTGCGCCGCTCGCAAGCGGCTTCGTTCTTCGCCTTCTGCCGTCCGGCGAGAGCTGAACTCCAGCGGTCAGTTGCAGCTCTGCCCAACAGCGTGTTCTCAGTTCTGCGGGCAAGCACGCCCTCTTGCCTTGGCCCCGAGTGCAAAGTCCCGAGCGAGCACTCGACTCAGTGCAATGCACCCGGAAGGACGCTCTCGCTCGCCTTTCAAGGAGCGATTCCTAACAGCAGAAGCAGCAGAGGCACAAACTGCATGACGAGAAGGGACAACGTAGAACACGTCTCTGTCCTGGCGCATTTTCGTGTGCGATACTTCCCTCCGGGTCTTCGGGCCTTGCGAAGCCCTGTGTACTGCGAGCGCTGCTACTCGCAGCTGAGAAGGACCGTGGAGCTAGCGGCGAATTCGGAGAGCTCTTCGCTGCACTGCGCCGCTCGCAAGCGGCTTCGTTCTTCGCCTTCTGCCGTCCGGCGAGAGCTGAACTCCAGCGGTCAGTTGCAACTCTGCCCAACAGCGTGTTCTCAGTTCTGCGGGCAAGCACGCCCTCTTGCCTTGGCCCCGAGAGCAAAGTCCCGAGCGAGCACTCGACTCAGTGCAATGCACCCGGAAGGACGCTCTCGCTCGTCTTTCAAGGAGCGATTCCTAACAGCAGAAGCAGCAGAGGCACAAACTGCATGACGAGAAGGGACAACGTAGAACACGTCTCTGTCCTGGCGCATTTTCGTGTGCGATACTTCCCTCCGGGTCTTCGGGCCTTGCGAAGCCCTGTGTACTGCGAGCGCTGCTACTCGCAGCTGAGAAGGACCGTGGAGCTAGCGGCGAATTCGGAGAGCTCTTCGCTGCACTGCGCCGCTCGCAAGCGGCTTCGTTCTTCGCCTTCTGCCGTCCGGCGAGAGCTGAACTCCAGCGGTCAGTTGCAGCTCTGCCCAACAGCGTGTTCTCAGTTCTGCGGGCAAGCACGCCCTCTTGCCTTGGCCCCGAGTGCAAAGTCCCGAGCGAGCACTCGACTCAGTGCAATGCACCCGGAAGGACGCTCTCGCTCGCCTTTCAAGGAGCGATTCCTAACAGCAGAAGCAGCAGAGGCACAAACTGCATGACGAGAAGGGACAACGTAGAACACGTCTCTGTCCTGGCGCATTTTCGTGTGCGATACTTCCCTCCGGGTCTTCGGGCCTTGCGAAGCCCTGTGTACTGCGAGCGCTGCTACTCGCAGCTGAGAAGGACCGTGGAGCTAGCGGCGAATTCGGAGAGCTCTTCGCTGCACTGCGCCGCTCGCAAGCGGCTTCGTTCTTCGCCTTCTGCCGTCCGGCGAGAGCTGAACTCCAGCGGTCAGTTGCAGCTCTGCCCAACAGCGTGTTCTCAGTTCTGCGGGCAAGCACGCCCTCTTGCCTTGGCCCCGAGTGCAAAGTCCCGAGCGAGCACTCGACTCAGTGCAATGCACCCGGAAGGACGCTCTCGCTCGTCTTTCAAGGAGCGATTCCTAACAGCAGAAGCAGCAGAGGCACAAACTGCATGACGAGAAGGGACAACGTAGAACACGTCTCTGTCCTGGCGCATTTTCGTGTGCGATACTTCCCTCCGGGTCTTCGGGCCTTGCGAAGCTCTGTGTACTGCGAGCGCTGCTACTCGCAGCTGAGAAGGACCGTGGAGCTAGCGGCGAATTCGGAGAGCTCTTCGCTGCACTGCGCCGCTCGCAAGCGGCTTCGTTCTTCGCCTTCTGCCGTCCGGCGAGAGCTGAACTCCAGCGGTCAGTTGCAGCTCTGCCCAACAGCGTGTTCTCAGTTCTGCGGGCAAGCACGCCCTCTTGCCTTGGCCCCGAGTGCAAAGTCCCGAGCGAGCACTCGACTCAGTGCAATGCACCCGGAAGGACGCTCTCGCTCGTCTTTCAAGGAGCGATTCCTAACAGCAGAAGCAGCAGAGGCACAAACTGCATGACGAGAAGGGACAACGTAGAACACGTCTCTGTCCTGGCGCATTTTCGTGTGCGATACTTCCCTCCGGGTCTTCGGGCCTTGCGAAGCTCTGTGTACTGCGAGCGCTGCTACTCGCAGCTGAGAAGGACCGTGGAGCTAGCGGCGAATTCGGAGAGCTCTTCGCTGCACTGCGCCGCTCGCAAGCGGCTTCGTTCTTCGCCTTCTGCCGTCCGGCGAGAGCTGAACTCCAGCGGTCAGTTGCAGCTCTGCCCAACAGCGTGTTCTCAGTTCTGCGGGCAAGCACGCCCTCTTGCCTTGGCCCCGAGAGCAAAGTCCCGAGCGAGCACTCGACTCAGTGCAATGCACCCGGAAGGACGCTCTCGCTCGTCTTTCAAGGAGCGATTCCTAACAGCAGAAGCAGCAGAGGCACAAACTGCATGACGAGAAGGGACAACGTAGAACACGTCTCTGTCCTGGCACATTTTCGTGTGCGATACTTCCCTCCGGGTCTTCGGGCCTTGCGAAGCTCTGTGTACTGCGAGCGCTGCTACTCGCAGCTGAGAAGGACCGTGGAGCTAGCGGCGAATTCGGAGAGCTCTTCGCTGCACTGCGCCGCTCGCAAGCGGCTTCGTTCTTCGCCTTCTGCCGTCCGGCGAGAGCTGAACTCCAGCGGTCAGTTGCAGCTCTGCCCAACAGCGTGTTCTCAGTTCTGCGGGCAAGCACGCCCTCTTGCCTTGGCCCCGAGTGCAAAGTCCCGAGCGAGCACTCGACTCAGTGCAATGCACCCGGAAGGACGCTCTCGCTCGTCTTTCAAGGAGCGATTCCTAACAGCAGAAGCAGCAGAGGCACAAACTGCATGACGAGAAGGGACAACGTAGAACACGTCTCTGTCCTGGCACATTTTCGTGTGCGATACTTCCCTCCGGGTCTTCGGGCCTTGCGAAGCCCTGTGTACTGCGAGCGCTGCTACTCGCAGCTGAGAAGGACCGTGGAGCTAGCGGCGAATTCGGAGAGCTCTTCGCTGCACTGCGCCGCTCGCAAGCGGCTTCGTTCTTCGCCTTCTGCCGTCCGGCGAGAGCTGAACTCCAGCGGTAAGTTTCAGCTCTGCCCAACAGCGTGTTCTCAGTTCTGCGGGCAAGCACGCCCTCTTGCCTTGGCCCCGAGTGCAAAGTCCCGAGCGAGCACTCGACTCAGTGCAATGCACCCGGAAGGACGCTCTCGCTCGTCTTTCAAGGAGCGATTCCTAACAGCAGAAGCAGCAGAGGCACAAACTGCATGACGAGAAGGGACAACGTAGAACACGTCTCTGTCCTGGCACATTTTCGTGTGCGATACTTCCCTCCGGGTCTTCGGGCCTTGCGAAGCCCTGTGTACTGCGAGCGCTGCTACTCGCAGCTGAGAAGGACCGTGGAGCTAGCGGCGAATTCGGAGAGCTCTTCGCTGCACTGCGCCGCTCGCAAGCGGCTTCGTTCTTCGCCTTCTGCCGTCCGGCGAGAGCTGAACTCCAGCGGTCAGTTGCAGCTCTGCCCAACAGCGTGTTCTCAGTTCTGCGGGCAAGCACGCCCTCTTGCCTTGGCCCCGAGAGCAAAGTCCCGAGCGAGCACTCGACTCAGTGCAATGCACCCGGAAGGACGCTCTCGCTCGTCTTTCAAGGAGCGATTCCTAACAGCAGAAGCAGCAGAGGCACAAACTGCATGACGAGAAGGGACAACGTAGAACACGTCTCTGTCCTGGCACAGTTTCGTGTGCGATACTTCCCTCCGGGTCTTCGGGCCTTGCGAAGCTCTGTGTACTGCGAGCGCTGCTACTCGCAGCTGAGAAGGACCGTGGAGCTAGCGGCGAATTCGGAGAGCTCTTCGCTGCACTGCGCCGCTCGCAAGCGGCTTCGTTCTTCGCCTTCTGCCGTCCGGCGAGAGCTGAACTCCAGCGGTCAGTTGCAGCTCTGCCCAACAGCGTGTTCTCAGTTCTGCGGGCAAGCACGCCCTCTTGCCTTGGCCCCGAGAGCAAAGTCCCGAGCGAGCACTCGACTCAGTGCAATGCACCCAGAAGGACGCTCTCGCTCGTCTTTCAAGGAGCGATTCCTAACAGCAGAAGCAGCAGAGGCACAAACTGCATGACGAGAAGGGACAACGTAGAACACGTCTCTGTCCTGGCGCATTTTCGTGTGCGATACTTCCCTCCGGGTCTTCGGGCCTTGCGAAGCTCTGTGTACTGCGAGCGCTGCTACTCGCAGCTGAGAAGGACCGTGGAGCTAGCGGCGAATTCGGAGAGCTCTTCGCTGCACTGCGCCGCTCGCAAGCGGCTTCGTTCTTCGCCTTCTGCCGTCCGGCGAGAGCTGAACTCCAGCGGTCAGTTGCAGCTCTGCCCAACAGCGTGTTCTCAGTTCTGCGGGCAAGCACGCCCTCTTGCCTTGGCCCCGAGAGCAAAGTCCCGAGCGAGCACTCGACTCAGTGCAATGCACCCGGAAGGACGCTCTCGCTCGCCTTTCAAGGAGCGATTCCTAACAGCAGAAGCAGCAGAGGCACAAACTGCATGACGAGAAGGGACAACGTAGAACACGTCTCTGTCCTGGCGCATTTTCGTGTGCGATACTTCCCTCCGGGTCTTCGGGCCTTGCGAAGCTCTGTGTACTGCGAGCGCTGCTACACGCAGCTGAGAAGGACCGTGGAGCTAGCGGCGAATTGGGAGAGCTCTTCGCTGCACTGCGCCGCTCGCAAGCGGCTTCGTTCTTCGCCTTCTGCCGTCCGGCGAGAGCTGAACTCCAGCGGTCAGTTGCAGCTCTGCCCAACAGCGTGTTCTCAGTTCTGCGGGCAAGCACGCCCTCTTGCCTTGGCCCCGAGTGCAAAGTCCCGAGCGAGCACTCGACTCAGTGCAATGCACCCGGAAGGACGCTCTCGCTCGTCTTTCAAGGAGCGATTACCTACAGCAGAAGCAGCAGAGGCACAAACTGCATGACGAGAAGGGACAACGTAGAACACGTCTCTGTCCTGGCGCATTTTCGTGTGCGATACTTCCCTCCGGGTCTTCGGGCCTTGCGAAGCTCTGTGTACTGCGAGCGCTGCTACTCGCAGCTGAGAAGGACCGTGGAGCTAGCGGCGAATTCGGAGAGCTCTTCCTTGCACTGCGCCGCTCGCAAGCGGCTTCGTTCTTCGCCTTCTGCCGTCCGGCGAGAGCTGAACTCCAGCGGTCAGTTGCAGCTCTGCCCAACAGCGTGTTCTCAGTTCTGCGGGCAAGCACGCCCTCTTGCCTTGGCCCCGAGTGCAAAGTCCCGAGCGAGCACTCGACTCAGTGCAATGCACCCGGAAGGACGCTCTCGCTCGTCTTTCAAGGAGCGATTCCTAACAGCAGAAGCAGCAGAGGCACAAACTGCATGACGAGAAGGGACAACGTAGAACACGTCTCTGTCCTGGCACATTTTCGTGTGCGATACTTCCCTCCGGGTCTTCGGGCCTTGCGAAGCCCTGTGTACTGCGAGCGCTGCTACTCGCAGCTGAGAAGGACCGTGGAGCTAGCGGCGAATTCGGAGAGCTCTTCGCTGCACTGCGCCGCTCGCAAGCGGCTTCGTTCTTCGCCTTCTGCCGTCCGGCGAGAGCTGAACTCCAGCGGTCAGTTGCAGCTCTGCCCAACAGCGTGTTCTCAGTTCTGCGGGCAAGCACGCCCTCTTGCCTTGGCCCCGAGTGCAAAGTCCCGAGCGAGCACTCGACTCAGTGCAATGCACCCGGAAGGACGCTCTCGCTCGTCTTTCAAGGAGCGATTCCTAACAGCAGAAGCAGCAGAGGCACAAACTGCATGACGAGAAGGGACAACGTAGAACACGTCTCTGTCCTGGCACATTTTCGTGTGCGATACTTCCCTCCGGGTCTTCGGTCCTTGCGAAGCCCTGTGTACTGCGAGCGCTGCTACTCGCAGCTGAGAAGGACCGTGGAGCTAGCGGCGAATTCGGAGAGCTCTTCGCTGCACTGCGCCGCTCGCAAGCGGCTTCGTTCTTCGCCTTCTGCCGTCCGGCGAGAGCTGAACTCCAGCGGTCAGTTGCAGCTCTGCCCAACAGCGTGTTCTCAGTTCTGCGGGCAAGCACGCCCTCTTGCCTTGGCCCCGAGTGCAAAGTCCCGAGCGAGCACTCGACTCAGTGCAATGCACCCGGAAGGACGCTCTCGCTCGTCTTTCAAGGAGCGATTCCTAACAGCAGAAGCAGCAGAGGCACAAACTGCATGACGAGAAGGGACAACGTAGAACACGTCTCTGTCCTGGCACATTTTCGTGTGCGATACTTCCCTCCGGGTCTTCGGGCCTTGCGAAGCCCTGTGTACTGCGAGCGCTGCTACTCGCAGCTGAGAAGGACCGTGGAGCTAGCGGCGAATTCGGAGAGCTCTTCGCTGCACTGCGCCGCTCGCAAGCGGCTTCGTTCTTCGCCTTCTGCCGTCCGGCGAGAGCTGAACTCCAGCGGTCAGTTGCAGCTCTGCCCAACAGCGTGTTCTCAGTTCTGCGGGCAAGCACGCCCTCTTGCCTTGGCCCCGAGAGCAAAGTCCCGAGCGAGCACTCGACTCAGTGCAATGCACCCGGAAGGACGCTCTCGCTCGCCTTTCAAGGAGCGATTCCTAACAGCAGAAGCAGCAGAGGCACAAACTGCATGACGAGAAGGGACAACGTAGAACACGTCTCTGTCCTGGCGCATTTTCGTGTGCGATACTTCCCTCCGGGTCTTCGGGCCTTGCGAAGCTCTGTGTACTGCGAGCGCTGCTACACGCAGCTGAGAAGGACCGTGGAGCTAGCGGCGAATTGGGAGAGCTCTTCGCTGCACTGCGCCGCTCGCAAGCGGCTTCGTTCTTCGCCTTCTGCCGTCCGGCGAGAGCTGAACTCCAGCGGTCAGTTGCAGCTCTGCCCAACAGCGTGTTCTCAGTTCTGCGGGCAAGCACGCCCTCTTGCCTTGGCCCCGAGTGCAAAGTCCCGAGCGAGCACTCGACTCAGTGCAATGCACCCGGAAGGACGCTCTCGCTCGTCTTTCAAGGAGCGATTCCTAACAGCAGAAGCAGCAGAGGCACAAACTGCATGACGAGAAGGGACAACGTAGAACACGTCTCTGTCCTGGCACATTTTCGTGTGCGATACTTCCCTCCGGGTCTTCGGGCCTTGCGAAGCCCTGTGTACTGCGAGCGCTGCTACTCGCAGCTGAGAAGGACCGTGGAGCTAGCGGCGAATTCGGAGAGCTCTTCGCTGCACTGCGCCGCTCGCAAGCGGCTTCGTTCTTCGCCTTCTGCCGTCCGGCGAGAGCTGAACTCCAGCGGTCAGTTGCAGCTCTGCCCAACAGCGTGTTCTCAGTTCTGCGGGCAAGCACGCCCTCTTGCCTTGGCCCCGAGTGCAAAGACCCGAGCGAGCACTCGACTCAGTGCAATGCACCCGGAAGGACGCTCTCGCTCGTCTTTCAAGGAGCGATTACCTACAGCAGAAGCAGCAGAGGCACAAACTGCATGACGAGAAGGGACAACGTAGAACACGTCTCTGTCCTGGCACATTTTCGTGTGCGATACTTCCCTCCGGGTCTTCGGGCCTTGCGAAGCCCTGTGTACTGCGAGCGCTGCTACTCGCAGCTGAGAAGGACCGTGGAGCTAGCGGCGAATTCGGAGAGCTCTTCGCTGCACTGCGCCGCTCGCAAGCGGCTTCGTTCTTCGCCTTCTGCCGTCCGGCGAGAGCTGAACTCCAGCGGTCAGTTGCAGCTCTGCCCAACAGCGTGTTCTCAGTTCTGCGGGCAAGCACGCCCTCTTGCCTTGGCCCCGAGTGCAAAGTCCCGAGCGAGCACTCGACTCAGTGCAATGCACCCGGAAGGACGCTCTCGCTCGCCTTTCAAGGAGCGATTACCTACAGCAGAAGCAGCAGAGGCACAAACTGCATGACGAGAAGGGACAACGTAGAACACGTCTCTGTCCTGGCGCATTTTCGTGTGCGATACTTCCCTCCGGGTCTTCGGGCCTTGCGAAGCTCTGTGTACTGCGAGCGCTGCTACTCGCAGCTGAGAAGGACCGTGGAGCTAGCGGCGAATTCGGAGAGCTCTTCGCTGCACTGCGCCGCTCGCAAGCGGCTTCGTTCTTCGCCTTCTGCCGTCCGGCGAGAGCTGAACTCCAGCGGTCAGTTGCAGCTCTGCCCAACAGCGTGTTCTCAGTTCTGCGGGCAAGCACGCCCTCTTGCCTTGGCCCCGAGTGCAAAGTCCCGAGCGAGCACTCGACTCAGTGCAATGCACCCGGAAGGACGCTCTCGCTCGTCTTTCAAGGAGCGATTCCTAACAGCAGAAGCAGCAGAGGCACAAACTGCATGACGAGAAGGGACAACGTAGAACACGTCTCTGTCCTGGCACATTTTCGTGTGCGATACTTCCCTCCGGGTCTTCGGGCCTTGCGAAGCTCTGTGTACTGCGAGCGCTGCTACTCGCAGCTGAGAAGGACCGTGGAGCTAGCGGCGAATTCGGAGAGCTCTTCGCTGCACTGCGCCGCTCGCAAGCGGCTTCGTTCTTCGCCTTCTGCCGTCCGGCGAGAGCTGAACTCCAGCGGTCAGTTGCAGCTCTGCCCAACAGCGTGTTCTCAGTTCTGCGGGCAAGCACGCCCTCTTGCCTTGGCCCCGAGTGCAAAGTCCCGAGCGAGCACTCGACTCAGTGCAATGCACCCGGAAGGACGCTCTCGCTCGTCTTTCAAGGAGCGATTCCTAACAGCAGAAGCAGCAGAGGCACAAACTGCATGACGAGAAGGGACAACGTAGAACACGTCTCTGTCCTGGCACATTTTCGTGTGCGATACTTCCCTCCGGGTCTTCGGGCCTTGCGAAGCTCTGTGTACTGCGAGCGCTGCTACTCGCAGCTGAGAAGGACCGTGGAGCTAGCGGCGAATTCGGAGAGCTCTTCGCTGCACTGCGCCGCTCGCAAGCGGCTTCGTTCTTCGCCTTCTGCCGTCCGGCGAGAGCTGAACTCCAGCGGTCAGTTGCAGCTCTGCCCAACAGCGTGTTCTCAGTTCTGCGGGCAAGCACGCCCTCTTGCCTTGGCCCCGAGTGCAAAGTCCCGAGCGAGCACTCGACTCAGTGCAATGCACCCGGAAGGACGCTCTCGCTCGTCTTTCAAGGAGCGATTACCTACAGCAGAAGCAGCAGAGGCACAAACTGCATGACGAGAAGGGACAACGTAGAACACGTCTCTGTCCTGGCGCATTTTCGTGTGCGATACTTCCCTCCGGGTCTTCGGGCCTTGCGAAGCTCTGTGTACTGCGAGCGCTGCTACTCGCAGCTGAGAAGGACCGTGGAGCTAGCGGCGAATTCGGAGAGCTCTTCGCTGCACTGCGCCGCTCGCAAGCGGCTTCGTTCTTCGCCTTCTGCCGTCCGGCGAGAGCTGAACTCCAGCGGTCAGTTGCAGCTCTGCCCAACAGCGTGTTCTCAGTTCTGCGGGCAAGCACGCCCTCTTGCCTTGGCCCCGAGTGCAAAGTCCCGAGCGAGCACTCGACTCAGTGCAATGCACCCGGAAGGACGCTCTCGCTCGTCTTTCAAGGAGCGATTCCTAACAGCAGAAGCAGCAGAGGCACAAACTGCATGACGAGAAGGGACAACGTAGAACACGTCTCTGTCCTGGCACATTTTCGTGTGCGATACTTCCCTCCGGGTCTTCGGGCCTTGCGAAGCCCTGTGTACTGCGAGCGCTGCTACTCGCAGCTGAGAAGGACCGTGGAGCTAGCGGCGAATTCGGAGAGCTCTTCGCTGCACTGCGCCGCTCGCAAGCGGCTTCGTTCTTCGCCTTCTGCCGTCCGGCGAGAGCTGAACTCCAGCGGTAAGTTTCAGCTCTGCCCAACAGCGTGTTCTCAGTTCTGCGGGCAAGCACGCCCTCTTGCCTTGGCCCCGCGTGCAAAGTCCCGAGCGAGCACTCGACTCAGTGCAATGCACCCGGAAGGACGCTCTCGCTCGTCTTTCAAGGAGCGATTCCTAACAGCAGAAGCAGCAGAGGCACAAACTGCATGACGAGAAGGGACAACGTAGAACACGTCTCTGTCCTGGCACATTTTCGTGTGCGATACTTCCCTCCGGGTCTTCGGGCCTTGCGAAGCCCTGTGTACTGCGAGCGCTGCTACTCGCAGCTGAGAAGGACCGTGGAGCTAGCGGCGAATTCGGAGAGCTCTTCGCTGCACTGCGCCGCTCGCAAGCGGCTTCGTTCTTCGCCTTCTGCGGTCCGGCGAGAGCTGAACTCCAGCGGTCAGTTGCAGCTCTGCCCAACAGCGTGTTCTCAGTTCTGCGGGCAAGCACGCCCTCTTGCCTTGGCCCCGAGAGCAAAGTCCCGAGCGAGCACTCGACTCAGTGCAATGCACCCAGAAGGACGCTCTCGCTCGTCTTTCAAGGAGCGATTCCTAACAGCAGAAGCAGCAGAGGCACAAACTGCATGACGAGAAGGGACAACGTAGAACACGTCTCTGTCCTGGCACAGTTTCGTGTGCGATACTTCCCTCCGGGTCTTCGGGCCTTGCGAAGCTCTGTGTACTGCGAGCGCTGCTACTCGCAGCTGAGAAGGACCGTGGAGCTAGCGGCGAATTCGGAGAGCTCTTCGCTGCACTGCGCCGCTCGCAAGCGGCTTCGTTCTTCGCCTTCTGCCGTCCGGCGAGAGCTGAACTCCAGCGGTCAGTTGCAGCTCTGCCCAACAGCGTGTTCTCAGTTCTGCGGGCAAGCACGCCCTCTTGCCTTGGCCCCGAGTGCAAAGTCCCGAGCGAGCACTCGACTCAGTGCAATGCACCCGGAAGGACGCTCTCGCTCGTCTTTCAAGGAGCGATTCCTAACAGCAGAAGCAGCAGAGGCACAAACTGCATGACGAGAAGGGACAACGTAGAACACGTCTCTGTCCTGGCGCATTTTCGTGTGCGATACTTCCCTCCGGGTCTTCGGGCCTTGCGAAGCTCTGAGTACTGCGAGCGCTGCTACTCGCAGCTGAGAAGGACCGTGGAGCTAGCGGCGAATTCGGAGAGCTCTTCGCTGCACTGCGCCGCTCGCAAGCGGCTTCGTTCTTCGCCTTCTGCCGTCCGGCGAGAGCTGAACTCCAGCGGTCAGTTGCAGCTCTGCCCAACAGCGTGTTCTCAGTTCTGCGGGCAAGCACGCCCTCTTGCCTTGGCCCCGAGAGCAAAGTCCCGAGCGAGCACTCGACTCAGTGCAATGCACCCGGAAGGACGCTCTCGCTCGCCTTTCAAGGAGCGATTCCTAACAGCAGAAGCAGCAGAGGCACAAACTGCATGACGAGAAGGGACAACGTAGAACACGTCTCTGTCCTGGCGCATTTTCGTGTGCGATACTTCCCTCCGGGTCTTCGGGCCTTGCGAAGCTCTGTGTACTGCGAGCGCTGCTACACGCAGCTGAGAAGGACCGTGGAGCTAGCGGCGAATTCGGAGAGCTCTTCGCTGCACTGCGCCGCTCGCAAGCGGCTTCGTTCTTCGCCTTCTGCCGTCCGGCGAGAGCTGAACTCCAGCGGTCAGTTGCAGCTCTGCCCAACAGCGTGTTCTCAGTTCTGCGGGCAAGCACGCCCTCTTGCCTTGGCCCCGAGTGCAAAGTCCCGAGCGAGCACTCGACTCAGTGCAATGCACCCGGAAGGACGCTCTCGCTCGTCTTTCAAGGAGCGATTACCTACAGCAGAAGCAGCAGAGGCACAAACTGCATGACGAGAAGGGACAACGTAGAACACGTCTCTGTCCTGGCGCATTTTCGTGTGCGATACTTCCCTCCGGGTCTTCGGGCCTTGCGAAGCTCTGTGTACTGCGAGCGCTGCTACTCGCAGCTGAGAAGGACCGTGGAGCTAGCGGCGAATTCGGAGAGCTCTTCCTTGCACTGCGCCGCTCGCAAGCGGCTTCGTTCTTCGCCTTCTGCCGTCCGGCGAGAGCTGAACTCCAGCGGTCAGTTGCAGCTCTGCCCAACAGCGTGTTCTCAGTTCTGCGGGCAAGCACGCCCTCTTGCCTTGGCCCCGAGTGCAAAGTCCCGAGCGAGCACTCGACTCAGTGCAATGCACCCGGAAGGACGCTCTCGCTCGTCTTTCAAGGAGCGATTCCTAACAGCAGAAGCAGCAGAGGCACAAACTGCATGACGAGAAGGGACAACGTAGAACACGTCTCTGTCCTGGCGCATTTTCGTGTGCGATACTTCCCTCCGGGTCTTCGGGCCTTGCGAAGCTCTGTGTACTGCGAGCGCTGCTACTCGCAGCTGAGAAGGACCGTGGAGCTAGCGGCGAATTCGGAGAGCTCTTCGCTGCACTGCGCCGCTCGCAAGCGGCTTCGTTCTTCGCCTTCTGCCGTCCGGCGAGAGCTGAACTCCAGCGGTCAGTTGCAGCTCTGCCCAACAGCGTGTTCTCAGTTCTGCGGGCAAGCACGCCCTCTTGCCTTGGCCCCGAGTGCAAAGTCCCGAGCGAGCACTCGACTCAGTGCAATGCACCCGGAAGGACGCTCTCGCTCGTCTTTCAAGGAGCGATTCCTAACAGCAGAAGCAGCAGAGGCACAAACTGCATGACGAGAAGGGACAACGTAGAACACGTCTCTGTCCTGGCACATTTTCGTGTGCGATACTTCCCTCCGGGTCTTCGGGCCTTGCGAAGCTCTGTGTACTGCGAGCGCTGCTACTCGCAGCTGAGAAGGACCGTGGAGCTAGCGGCGAATTCGGAGAGCTCTTCGCTGCACTGCGCCGCTCGCAAGCGGCTTCGTTCTTCGCCTTCTGCCGTCCGGCGAGAGCTGAACTCCAGCGGTCAGTTGCAGCTCTGCCCAACAGCGTGTTCTCAGTTCTGCGGGCAAGCACGCCCTCTTGCCTTGGCCCCGAGAGCAAAGTCCCGAGCGAGCACTCGACTCAGTGCAATGCACCCGGAAGGACGCTCTCGCTCGTCTTTCAAGGAGCGATTCCTAACAGCAGAAGCAGCAGAGGCACAAACTGCATGACGAGAAGGGACAACGTAGAACACGTCTCTGTCCTGGCGCATTTTCGTGTGCGATACTTCCCTCCGGGTCTTCGGGCCTTGCGAAGCTCTGTGTACTGCGAGCGCTGCTACTCGCAGCTGAGAAGGACCGTGGAGCTAGCGGCGAATTCGGAGAGCTCTTCGCTGCACTGCGCCGCTCGCAAGCGGCTTCGTTCTTCGCCTTCTGCCGTCCGGCGAGAGCTGAACTCCAGCGGTCAGTTGCAGCTCTGCCCAACAGCGTGTTCTCAGTTCTGCGGGCAAGCACGCCCTCTTGCCTTGGCCCCGAGTGCAAAGTCCCGAGCGAGCACTCGACTCAGTGCAATGCACCCGGAAGGACGCTCTCGCTCGTCTTTCAAGGAGCGATTCCTAACAGCAGAAGCAGCAGAGGCACAAACTGCATGACGAGAAGGGACAACGTAGAACACGTCTCTGTCCTGGCACATTTTCGTGTGCGATACTTCCCTCCGGGTCTTCGGGCCTTGCGAAGCCCTGTGTACTGCGAGCGCTGCTACTCGCAGCTGAGAAGGACCGTGGAGCTAGCGGCGAATTCGGAGAGCTCTTCGCTGCACTGCGCCGCTCGCAAGCGGCTTCGTTCTTCGCCTTCTGCCGTCCGGCGAGAGCTGAACTCCAGCGGTAAGTTTCAGCTCTGCCCAACAGCGTGTTCTCAGTTCTGCGGGCAAGCACGCCCTCTTGCCTTGGCCCCGCGTGCAAAGTCCCGAGCGAGCACTCGACTCAGTGCAATGCACCCGGAAGGACGCTCTCGCTCGTCTTTCAAGGAGCGATTCCTAACAGCAGAAGCAGCAGAGGCACAAACTGCATGACGAGAAGGGACAACGTAGAACACGTCTCTGTCCTGGCACATTTTCGTGTGCGATACTTCCCTCCGGGTCTTCGGGCCTTGCGAAGCCCTGTGTACTGCGAGCGCTGCTACTCGCAGCTGAGAAGGACCGTGGAGCTAGCGGCGAATTCGGAGAGCTCTTCGCTGCACTGCGCCGCTCGCAAGCGGCTTCGTTCTTCGCCTTCTGCCGTCCGGCGAGAGCTGAACTCCAGCGGTCAGTTGCAGCTCTGCCCAACAGCGTGTTCTCAGTTCTGCGGGCAAGCACGCCCTCTTGCCTTGGCCCCGAGAGCAAAGTCCCGAGCGAGCACTCGACTCAGTGCAATGCACCCGGAAGGACGCTCTCGCTCGTCTTTCAAGGAGCGATTCCTAACAGCAGAAGCAGCAGAGGCACAAACTGCATGACGAGAAGGGACAACGTAGAACACGTCTCTGTCCTGGCGCAGTTTCGTGTGCGATACTTCCCTCCGGGTCTTCGGGCCTTGCGAAGCTCTGTGTACTGCGAGCGCTGCTACTCGCAGCTGAGAAGGACCGTGGAGCTAGCGGCGAATTCGGAGAGCTCTTCGCTGCACTGCGCCGCTCGCAAGCGGCTTCGTTCTTCGCCTTCTGCCGTCCGGCGAGAGCTGAACTCCAGCGGTCAGTTGCAGCTCTGCCCAACAGCGTGTTCTCAGTTCTGCGGGCAAGCACGCCCTCTTGCCTTGGCCCCGAGAGCAAAGTCCCGAGCGAGCACTCGACTCAGTGCAATGCACCCAGAAGGACGCTCTCGCTCGTCTTTCAAGGAGCGATTCCTAACAGCAGAAGCAGCAGAGGCACAAACTGCATGACGAGAAGGGACAACGTAGAACACGTCTCTGTCCTGGCGCATTTTCGTGTGCGATACTTCCCTCCGGGTCTTCGGGCCTTGCGAAGCTCTGTGTACTGCGAGCGCTGCTACTCGCAGCTGAGAAGGACCGTGGAGCTAGCGGCGAATTCGGAGAGCTCTTCGCTGCACTGCGCCGCTCGCAAGCGGCTTCGTTCTTCGCCTTCTGCCGTCCGGCGAGAGCTGAACTCCAGCGGTCAGTTGCAGCTCTGCCCAACAGCGTGTTCTCAGTTCTGCGGGCAAGCACGCCCTCTTGCCTTGGCCCCGAGAGCAAAGTCCCGAGCGAGCACTCGACTCAGTGCAATGCACCCGGAAGGACGCTCTCGCTCGCCTTTCAAGGAGCGATTCCTAACAGCAGAAGCAGCAGAGGCACAAACTGCATGACGAGAAGGGACAACGTAGAACACGTCTCTGTCCTGGCGCATTTTCGTGTGCGATACTTCCCTCCGGGTCTTCGGGCCTTGCGAAGCTCTGTGTACTGCGAGCGCTGCTACACGCAGCTGAGAAGGACCGTGGAGCTAGCGGCGAATTGGGAGAGCTCTTCGCTGCACTGCGCCGCTCGCAAGCGGCTTCGTTCTTCGCCTTCTGCCGTCCGGCGAGAGCTGAACTCCAGCGGTCAGTTGCAGCTCTGCCCAACAGCGTGTTCTCAGTTCTGCGGGCAAGCACGCCCTCTTGCCTTGGCCCCGAGTGCAAAGTCCCGAGCGAGCACTCGACTCAGTGCAATGCACCCGGAAGGACGCTCTCGCTCGTCTTTCAAGGAGCGATTACCTACAGCAAAAGCAGCAGAGGCACAAACTGCATGACGAGAAGGGACAACGTAGAACACGTCTCTGTCCTGGCGCATTTTCGTGTGCGATACTTCCCTCCGGGTCTTCGGGCCTTGCGAAGCTCTGTGTACTGCGAGCGCTGCTACTCGCAGCTGAGAAGGACCGTGGAGCTAGCGGCGAATTCGGAGAGCTCTTCCTGCACTGCGCCGCTCGCAAGCGGCTTCGTTCTTCGCCTTCTGCCGTCCGGCGAGAGCTGAACTCCAGCGGTCAGTTGCAGCTCTGCCCAACAGCGTGTTCTCAGTTCTGCGGGCAAGCACGCCCTCTTGCCTTGGCCCCGAGTGCAAAGTCCCGAGCG
Organism: Sturnus vulgaris; assembly: GCF_052056855.1. Classification (NCBI taxonomy): domain Eukaryota; kingdom Metazoa; phylum Chordata; class Aves; order Passeriformes; family Sturnidae; genus Sturnus; species Sturnus vulgaris. The sequence goes on from NW_028276070.1 coordinate 211,393, forward strand.
AGCACTCGACTCAGTGCAATGCACCCGGAAGGACGCTCTCGCTCGTCTTTCAAGGAGCGATTCCTAACAGCAGAAGCAGCAGAGGCACAAACTGCATGACGAGAAGGGACAACGTAGAACACGTCTCTGTCCTGGCACATTTTCGTGTGCGATACTTCCCTCCGGGTCTTCGGGCCTTGCGAAGCCCTGTGTACTGCGAGCGCTGCTACTCGCAGCTGAGAAGGACCGTGGAGCTAGCGGCGAATTCGGAGAGCTCTTCGCTGCACTGCGCCGCTCGCAAGCGGCTTCGTTCTTCGCCTTCTGCCGTCCGGCGAGAGCTGAACTCCAGCGGTCAGTTGCAGCTCTGCCCAACAGCGTGTTCTCAGTTCTGCGGGCAAGCACGCCCTCTTGCCTTGGCCCCGAGTGCAAAGTCCCGAGCGAGCACTCGACTCAGTGCAATGCACCCGGAAGGACGCTCTCGCTCGTCTTTCAAGGAGCGATTCCTAACAGCAGAAGCAGCAGAGGCACAAACTGCATGACGAGAAGGGACAACGTAGAACACGTCTCTGTCCTGGCACATTTTCGTGTGCGATACTTCCCTCCGGGTCTTCGGTCCTTGCGAAGCCCTGTGTACTGCGAGCGCTGCTACTCGCAGCTGAGAAGGACCGTGGAGCTAGCGGCGAATTCGGAGAGCTCTTCGCTGCACTGCGCCGCTCGCAAGCGGCTTCGTTCTTCGCCTTCTGCCGTCCGGCGAGAGCTGAACTCCAGCGGTCAGTTGCAGCTCTGCCCAACAGCGTGTTCTCAGTTCTGCGGGCAAGCACGCCCTCTTGCCTTGGCCCCGAGTGCAAAGTCCCGAGCGAGCACTCGACTCAGTGCAATGCACCCGGAAGGACGCTCTCGCTCGTCTTTCAAGGAGCGATTCCTAACAGCAGAAGCAGCAGAGGCACAAACTGCATGACGAGAAGGGACAACGTAGAACACGTCTCTGTCCTGGCACATTTTCGTGTGCGATACTTCCCTCCGGGTCTTCGGGCCTTGCGAAGCCCTGTGTACTGCGAGCCCTGCTACTCGCAGCTGAGAAGGACCGTGGAGCTAGCGGCGAATTCGGAGAGCTCTTCGCTGCACTGCGCCGCTCGCAAGCGGCTTCGTTCTTCGCCTTCTGCCGTCCGGCGAGAGCTGAACTCCAGCGGTCAGTTGCAGCTCTGCCCAACAGCGTGTTCTCAGTTCTGCGGGCAAGCACGCCCTCTTGCCTTGGCCCCGAGAGCAAAGTCCCGAGCGAGCACTCGACTCAGTGCAATGCACCCAGAAGGACGCTCTCGCTCGTCTTTCAAGGAGCGATTCCTAACAGCAGAAGCAGCAGAGGCACAAACTGCATGACGAGAAGGGACAACGTAGAACACGTCTCTGTCCTGGCGCATTTTCGTGTGCGATACTTCCCTCCGGGTCTTCGGGCCTTGCGAAGCTCTGTGTACTGCGAGCGCTGCTACTCGCAGCTGAGAAGGACCGTGGAGCTAGCGGCGAATTCGGAGAGCTCTTCGCTGCACTGCGCCGCTCGCAAGCGGCTTCGTTCTTCGCCTTCTGCCGTCCGGCGAGAGCTGAACTCCAGCGGTCAGTTGCAGCTCTGCCCAACAGCGTGTTCTCAGTTCTGCGGGCAAGCACGCCCTCTTGCCTTGGCCCCGAGAGCAAAGTCCCGAGCGAGCACTCGACTCAGTGCAATGCACCCGGAAGGACGCTCTCGCTCGCCTTTCAAGGAGCGATTCCTAACAGCAGAAGCAGCAGAGGCACAAACTGCATGACGAGAAGGGACAACGTAGAACACGTCTCTGTCCTGGCGCATTTTCGTGTGCGATACTTCCCTCCGGGTCTTCGGGCCTTGCGAAGCTCTGTGTACTGCGAGCGCTGCTACACGCAGCTGAGAAGGACCGTGGAGCTAGCGGCGAATTGGGAGAGCTCTTCGCTGCACTGCGCCGCTCGCAAGCGGCTTCGTTCTTCGCCTTCTGCCGTCCGGCGAGAGCTGAACTCCAGCGGTCAGTTGCAGCTCTGCCCAACAGCGTGTTCTCAGTTCTGCGGGCAAGCACGCCCTCTTGCCTTGGCCCCGAGTGCAAAGTCCCGAGCGAGCACTCGACTCAGTGCAATGCACCCGGAAGGACGCTCTCGCTCGTCTTTCAAGGAGCGATTACCTACAGCAGAAGCAGCAGAGGCACAAACTGCATGACGAGAAGGGACAACGTAGAACACGTCTCTGTCCTGGCGCATTTTCGTGTGCGATACTTCCCTCCGGGTCTTCGGGCCTTGCGAAGCTCTGTGTACTGCGAGCGCTGCTACTCGCAGCTGAGAAGGACCGTGGAGCTAGCGGCGAATTCGGAGAGCTCTTCCTTGCACTGCGCCGCTCGCAAGCGGCTTCGTTCTTCGCCTTCTGCCGTCCGGCGAGAGCTGAACTCCAGCGGTCAGTTGCAGCTCTGCCCAACAGCGTGTTCTCAGTTCTGCGGGCAAGCACGCCCTCTTGCCTTGGCCCCGAGTGCAAAGTCCCGAGCGAGCACTCGACTCAGTGCAATGCACCCGGAAGGACGCTCTCGCTCGTCTTTCAAGGAGCGATTCCTAACAGCAGAAGCAGCAGAGGCACAAACTGCATGACGAGAAGGGACAACGTAGAACACGTCTCTGTCCTGGCACATTTTCGTGTGCGATACTTCCCTCCGGGTCTTCGGGCCTTGCGAAGCCCTGTGTACTGCGAGCGCTGCTACTCGCAGCTGAGAAGGACCGTGGAGCTAGCGGCGAATTCGGAGAGCTCTTCGCTGCACTGCGCCGCTCGCAAGCGGCTTCGTTCTTCGCCTTCTGCCGTCCGGCGAGAGCTGAACTCCAGCGGTCAGTTGCAGCTCTGCCCAACAGCGTGTTCTCAGTTCTGCGGGCAAGCACGCCCTCTTGCCTTGGCCCCGAGTGCAAAGTCCCGAGCGAGCACTCGACTCAGTGCAATGCACCCGGAAGGACGCTCTCGCTCGTCTTTCAAGGAGCGATTCCTAACAGCAGAAGCAGCAGAGGCACAAACTGCATGACGAGAAGGGACAACGTAGAACACGTCTCTGTCCTGGCACATTTTCGTGTGCGATACTTCCCTCCGGGTCTTCGGTCCTTGCGAAGCCCTGTGTACTGCGAGCGCTGCTACTCGCAGCTGAGAAGGACCGTGGAGCTAGCGGCGAATTCGGAGAGCTCTTCGCTGCACTGCGCCGCTCGCAAGCGGCTTCGTTCTTCGCCTTCTGCCGTCCGGCGAGAGCTGAACTCCAGCGGTCAGTTGCAGCTCTGCCCAACAGCGTGTTCTCAGTTCTGCGGGCAAGCACGCCCTCTTGCCTTGGCCCCGAGTGCAAAGTCCCGAGCGAGCACTCGACTCAGTGCAATGCACCCGGAAGGACGCTCTCGCTCGTCTTTCAAGGAGCGATTCCTAACAGCAGAAGCAGCAGAGGCACAAACTGCATGACGAGAAGGGACAACGTAGAACACGTCTCTGTCCTGGCACATTTTCGTGTGCGATACTTCCCTCCGGGTCTTCGGGCCTTGCGAAGCCCTGTGTACTGCGAGCGCTGCTACTCGCAGCTGAGAAGGACCGTGGAGCTAGCGGCGAATTCGGAGAGCTCTTCGCTGCACTGCGCCGCTCGCAGGCGGCTTCGTTCTTCGCCTTCTGCCGTCCGGCGAGAGCTGAACTCCAGCGGTCAGTTGCAGCTCTGCCCAACAGCGTGTTCTCAGTTCTGCGGGCAAGCACGCCCTCTTGCCTTGGCCCCGAGTGCAAAGACCCGAGCGAGCACTCGACTCAGTGCAATGCACCCGGAAGGACGCTCTCGCTCGTCTTTCAAGGAGCGATTACCTACAGCAGAAGCAGCAGAGGCACAAACTGCATGACGAGAAGGGACAACGTAGAACACGTCTCTGTCCTGGCACATTTTCGTGTGCGATACTTCCCTCCGGGTCTTCGGGCCTTGCGAAGCCCTGTGTACTGCGAGCGCTGCTACTCGCAGCTGAGAAGGACCGTGGAGCTAGCGGCGAATTCGGAGAGCTCTTCGCTGCACTGCGCCGCTCGCAAGCGGCTTCGTTCTTCGCCTTCTGCCGTCCGGCGAGAGCTGAACTCCAGCGGTCAGTTGCAGCTCTGCCCAACAGCGTGTTCTCAGTTCTGCGGGCAAGCACGCCCTCTTGCCTTGGCCCCGAGTGCAAAGTCCCGAGCGAGCACTCGACTCAGTGCAATGCACCCGGAAGGACGCTCTCGCTCGCCTTTCAAGGAGCGATTACCTACAGCAGAAGCAGCAGAGGCACAAACTGCATGACGAGAAGGGACAACGTAGAACACGTCTCTGTCCTGGCGCATTTTCGTGTGCGATACTTCCCTCCGGGTCTTCGGGCCTTGCGAAGCTCTGTGTACTGCGAGCGCTGCTACTCGCAGCTGAGAAGGACCGTGGAGCTAGCGGCGAATTCGGAGAGCTCTTCGCTGCACTGCGCCGCTCGCAAGCGGCTTCGTTCTTCGCCTTCTGCCGTCCGGCGAGAGCTGAACTCCAGCGGTCAGTTGCAGCTCTGCCCAACAGCGTGTTCTCAGTTCTGCGGGCAAGCACGCCCTCTTGCCTTGGCCCCGAGTGCAAAGTCCCGAGCGAGCACTCGACTCAGTGCAATGCACCCGGAAGGACGCTCTCGCTCGTCTTTCAAGGAGCGATTCCTAACAGCAGAAGCAGCAGAGGCACAAACTGCATGACGAGAAGGGACAACGTAGAACACGTCTCTGTCCTGGCGCATTTTCGTGTGCGATACTTCCCTCCGGGTCTTCGGGCCTTGCGAAGCCCTGTGTACTGCGAGCGCTGCTACTCGCAGCTGAGAAGGACCGTGGAGCTAGCGGCGAATTCGGAGAGCTCTTCGCTGCACTGCGCCGCTCGCAAGCGGCTTCGTTCTTCGCCTTCTGCCGTCCGGCGAGAGCTGAACTCCAGCGGTCAGTTGCAGCTCTGCCCAACAGCGTGTTCTCAGTTCTGCGGGCAAGCACGCCCTCTTGCCTTGGCCCCGAGTGCAAAGTCCCGAGCGAGCACTCGACTCAGTGCAATGCACCCGGAAGGACGCTCTCGCTCGCCTTTCAAGGAGCGATTCCTAACAGCAGAAGCAGCAGAGGCACAAACTGCATGACGAGAAGGGACAACGTAGAACACGTCTCTGTCCTGGCGCATTTTCGTGTGCGATACTTCCCTCCGGTTCTTCGGGCCTTGCGAGGCCCTGTGTACTGCGAGCGCTGCTACTCGCAGCTGAGAAGGACCGTGGAGCTAGCGGCGAATTCGGAGAGCTCTTCGCTGCACTGCGCCGCTCGCAAGCGGCTTCGTTCTTCGCCTTCTGCCGTCCGGCGAGAGCTGAACTCCAGCGGTCAGTTGCAGCTCTGCCCAACAGCGTGTTCTCAGTTCTGCGGGCAAGCACGCCCTCTTGCCTTGGCCCCGAGTGCAAAGTCCCGAGCGAGCACTCGACTCAGTGCAATGCACCCGGAAGGACGCTCTCGCTCGTCTTTCAAGGAGCGATTACCTACAGCAGAAGCAGCAGAGGCACAAACTGCATGACGAGAAGGGACAACGTAGAACACGTCTCTGTCCTGGCGCATTTTCGTGTGCGATACTTCCCTCCGGGTCTTCGGGCCTTGCGAAGCTCTGTGTACTGCGAGCGCTGCTACTCGCAGCTGAGAAGGACCGTGGAGCTAGCGGCGAATTCGGAGAGCTCTTCGCTGCACTGCGCCGCTCGCAAGCGGCTTCGTTCTTCGCCTTCTGCCGTCCGGCGAGAGCTGAACTCCAGCGGTCAGTTGCAGCTCTGCCCAACAGCGTGTTCTCAGTTCTGCGGGCAAGCACGCCCTCTTGCCTTGGCCCCGAGTGCAAAGTCCCGAGCGAGCACTCGACTCAGTGCAATGCACCCGGAAGGACGCTCTCGCTCGTCTTTCAAGGAGCGATTCCTAACAGCAGAAGCAGCAGAGGCACAAACTGCATGACGAGAAGGGACAACGTAGAACACGTCTCTGTCCTGGCACATTTTCGTGTGCGATACTTCCCTCCGGGTCTTCGGGCCTTGCGAAGCCCTGTGTACTGCGAGCGCTGCTACTCGCAGCTGAGAAGGACCGTGGAGCTAGCGGCGAATTCGGAGAGCTCTTCGCTGCACTGCGCCGCTCGCAAGCGGCTTCGTTCTTCGCCTTCTGCCGTCCGGCGAGAGCTGAACTCCAGCGGTAAGTTTCAGCTCTGCCCAACAGCGTGTTCTCAGTTCTGCGGGCAAGCACGCCCTCTTGCCTTGGCCCCGCGTGCAAAGTCCCGAGCGAGCACTCGACTCAGTGCAATGCACCCGGAAGGACGCTCTCGCTCGTCTTTCAAGGAGCGATTCCTAACAGCAGAAGCAGCAGAGGCACAAACTGCATGACGAGAAGGGACAACGTAGAACACGTCTCTGTCCTGGCACATTTTCGTGTGCGATACTTCCCTCCGGGTCTTCGGGCCTTGCGAAGCCCTGTGTACTGCGAGCGCTGCTACTCGCAGCTGAGAAGGACCGTGGAGCTAGCGGCGAATTCGGAGAGCTCTTCGCTGCACTGCGCCGCTCGCAAGCGGCTTCGTTCTTCGCCTTCTGCCGTCCGGCGAGAGCTGAACTCCAGCGGTCAGTTGCAGCTCTGCCCAACAGCGTGTTCTCAGTTCTGCGGGCAAGCACGCCCTCTTGCCTTGGCCCCGAGAGCAAAGTCCCGAGCGAGCACTCGACTCAGTGCAATGCACCCAGAAGGACGCTCTCGCTCGTCTTTCAAGGAGCGATTCCTAACAGCAGAAGCAGCAGAGGCACAAACTGCATGACGAGAAGGGACAACGTAGAACACGTCTCTGTCCTGGCACAGTTTCGTGTGCGATACTTCCCTCCGGGTCTTCGGGCCTTGCGAAGCTCTGTGTACTGCGAGCGCTGCTACTCGCAGCTGAGAAGGACCGTGGAGCTAGCGGCGAATTCGGAGAGCTCTTCGCTGCACTGCGCCGCTCGCAAGCGGCTTCGTTCTTCGCCTTCTGCCGTCCGGCGAGAGCTGAACTCCAGCGGTCAGTTGCAGCTCTGCCCAACAGCGTGTTCTCAGTTCTGCGGGCAAGCACGCCCTCTTGCCTTGGCCCCGAGTGCAAAGTCCCGAGCGAGCACTCGACTCAGTGCAATGCACCCGGAAGGACGCTCTCGCTCGTCTTTCAAGGAGCGATTCCTAACAGCAGAAGCAGCAGAGGCACAAACTGCATGACGAGAAGGGACAACGTAGAACACGTCTCTGTCCTGGCGCATTTTCGTGTGCGATACTTCCCTCCGGGTCTTCGGGCCTTGCGAAGCTCTGAGTACTGCGAGCGCTGCTACTCGCAGCTGAGAAGGACCGTGGAGCTAGCGGCGAATTCGGAGAGCTCTTCGCTGCACTGCGCCGCTCGCAAGCGGCTTCGTTCTTCGCCTTCTGCCGTCCGGCGAGAGCTGAACTCCAGCGGTCAGTTGCAGCTCTGCCCAACAGCGTGTTCTCAGTTCTGCGGGCAAGCACGCCCTCTTGCCTTGGCCCCGAGAGCAAAGTCCCGAGCGAGCACTCGACTCAGTGCAATGCACCCGGAAGGACGCTCTCGCTCGCCTTTCAAGGAGCGATTCCTAACAGCAGAAGCAGCAGAGGCACAAACTGCATGACGAGAAGGGACAACGTAGAACACGTCTCTGTCCTGGCGCATTTTCGTGTGCGATACTTCCCTCCGGGTCTTCGGGCCTTGCGAAGCTCTGTGTACTGCGAGCGCTGCTACACGCAGCTGAGAAGGACCGTGGAGCTAGCGGCGAATTCGGAGAGCTCTTCGCTGCACTGCGCCGCTCGCAAGCGGCTTCGTTCTTCGCCTTCTGCCGTCCGGCGAGAGCTGAACTCCAGCGGTCAGTTGCAGCTCTGCCCAACAGCGTGTTCTCAGTTCTGCGGGCAAGCACGCCCTCTTGCCTTGGCCCCGAGTGCAAAGTCCCGAGCGAGCACTCGACTCAGTGCAATGCACCCGGAAGGACGCTCTCGCTCGTCTTTCAAGGAGCGATTACCTACAGCAGAAGCAGCAGAGGCACAAACTGCATGACGAGAAGGGACAACGTAGAACACGTCTCTGTCCTGGCGCATTTTCGTGTGCGATACTTCCCTCCGGGTCTTCGGGCCTTGCGAAGCTCTGTGTACTGCGAGCGCTGCTACTCGCAGCTGAGAAGGACCGTGGAGCTAGCGGCGAATTCGGAGAGCTCTTCCTTGCACTGCGCCGCTCGCAAGCGGCTTCGTTCTTCGCCTTCTGCCGTCCGGCGAGAGCTGAACTCCAGCGGTCAGTTGCAGCTCTGCCCAACAGCGTGTTCTCAGTTCTGCGGGCAAGCACGCCCTCTTGCCTTGGCCCCGAGTGCAAAGTCCCGAGCGAGCACTCGACTCAGTGCAATGCACCCGGAAGGACGCTCTCGCTCGTCTTTCAAGGAGCGATTACCTACAGCAGAAGCAGCAGAGGCACAAACTGCATGACGAGAAGGGACAACGTAGAACACGTCTCTGTCCTGGCGCATTTTCGTGTGCGATACTTCCCTCCGGGTCTTCGGGCCTTGCGAAGCCCTGTGTACTGCGAGCGCTGCTACTCGCAGCTGAGAAGGACCGTGGAGCTAGCGGCGAATTCGGAGAGCTCTTCGCTGCACTGCGCCGCTCGCAAGCGGCTTCGTTCTTCGCCTTCTGCCGTCCGGCGAGAGCTGAACTCCAGCGGTCAGTTGCAGCTCTGCCCAACAGCGTGTTCTCAGTTCTGCGGGCAAGCACGCCCTCTTGCCTTGGCCCCGAGTGCAAAGTCCCGAGCGAGCACTCGACTCAGTGCAATGCACCCGGAAGGACGCTCTCGCTCGCCTTTCAAGGAGCGATTCCTAACAGCAGAAGCAGCAGAGGCACAAACTGCATGACGAGAAGGGACAACGTAGAACACGTCTCTGTCCTGGCGCATTTTCGTGTGCGATACTTCCCTCCGGGTCTTCGGGCCTTGCGAAGCCCTGTGTACTGCGAGCGCTGCTACTCGCAGCTGAGAAGGACCGTGGAGCTAGCGGCGAATTCGGAGAGCTCTTCGCTGCACTGCGCCGCTCGCAAGCGGCTTCGTTCTTCGCCTTCTGCCGTCCGGCGAGAGCTGAACTCCAGCGGTCAGTTGCAGCTCTGCCCAACAGCGTGTTCTCAGTTCTGCGGGCAAGCACGCCCTCTTGCCTTGGCCCCGAGTGCAAAGTCCCGAGCGAGCACTCGACTCAGTGCAATGCACCCGGAAGGACGCTCTCGCTCGCCTTTCAAGGAGCGATTCCTAACAGCAGAAGCAGCAGAGGCACAAACTGCATGACGAGAAGGGACAACGTAGAACACGTCTCTGTCCTGGCGCATTTTCGTGTGCGATACTTCCCTCCGGGTCTTCGGGCCTTGCGAAGCCCTGTGTACTGCGAGCGCTGCTACTCGCAGCTGAGAAGGACCGTGGAGCTAGCGGCGAATTCGGAGAGCTCTTCGCTGCACTGCGCCGCTCGCAAGCGGCTTCGTTCTTCGCCTTCTGCCGTCCGGCGAGAGCTGAACTCCAGCGGTCAGTTGCAGCTCTGCCCAACAGCGTGTTCTCAGTTCTGCGGGCAAGCACGCCCTCTTGCCTTGGCCCCGAGTGCAAAGTCCCGAGCGAGCACTCGACTCAGTGCAATGCACCCGGAAGGACGCTCTCGCTCGTCTTTCAAGGAGCGATTCCTAACAGCAGAAGCAGCAGAGGCACAAACTGCATGACGAGAAGGGACAACGTAGAACACGTCTCTGTCCTGGCGCATTTTCGTGTGCGATACTTCCCTCCGGGTCTTCGGGCCTTGCGAAGCTCTGTGTACTGCGAGCGCTGCTACTCGCAGCTGAGAAGGACCGTGGAGCTAGCGGCGAATTCGGAGAGCTCTTCGCTGCACTGCGCCGCTCGCAAGCGGCTTCGTTCTTCGCCTTCTGCCGTCCGGCGAGAGCTGAACTCCAGCGGTCAGTTGCAGCTCTGCCCAACAGCGTGTTCTCAGTTCTGCGGGCAAGCACGCCCTCTTGCCTTGGCCCCGAGTGCAAAGTCCCGAGCGAGCACTCGACTCAGTGCAATGCACCCGGAAGGACGCTCTCGCTCGTCTTTCAAGGAGCGATTCCTAACAGCAGAAGCAGCAGAGGCACAAACTGCATGACGAGAAGGGACAACGTAGAACACGTCTCTGTCCTGGCACATTTTCGTGTGCGATACTTCCCTCCGGGTCTTCGGGCCTTGCGAAGCTCTGTGTACTGCGAGCGCTGCTACTCGCAGCTGAGAAGGACCGTGGAGCTAGCGGCGAATTCGGAGAGCTCTTCGCTGCACTGCGCCGCTCGCAAGCGGCTTCGTTCTTCGCCTTCTGCCGTCCGGCGAGAGCTGAACTCCAGCGGTCAGTTGCAGCTCTGCCCAACAGCGTGTTCTCAGTTCTGCGGGCAAGCACGCCCTCTTGCCTTGGCCCCGAGTGCAAAGTCCCGAGCGAGCACTCGACTCAGTGCAATGCACCCGGAAGGACGCTCTCGCTCGTCTTTCAAGGAGCGATTCCTAACAGCAGAAGCAGCAGAGGCACAAACTGCATGACGAGAAGGGACAACGTAGAACACGTCTCTGTCCTGGCACATTTTCGTGTGCGATACTTCCCTCCGGGTCTTCGGGCCTTGCGAAGCCCTGTGTACTGCGAGCCCTGCTACTCGCAGCTGAGAAGGACCGTGGAGCTAGCGGCGAATTCGGAGAGCTCTTCGCTGCACTGCGCCGCTCGCAAGCGGCTTCGTTCTTCGCCTTCTGCCGTCCGGCGAGAGCTGAACTCCAGCGGTCAGTTGCAGCTCTGCCCAACAGCGTGTTCTCAGTTCTGCGGGCAAGCACGCCCTCTTGCCTTGGCCCCGAGAGCAAAGTCCCGAGCGAGCACTCGACTCAGTGCAATGCACCCAGAAGGACGCTCTCGCTCGTCTTTCAAGGAGCGATTCCTAACAGCAGAAGCAGCAGAGGCACAAACTGCATGACGAGAAGGGACAACGTAGAACACGTCTCTGTCCTGGCGCATTTTCGTGTGCGATACTTCCCTCCGGGTCTTCGGGCCTTGCGAAGCTCTGTGTACTGCGAGCGCTGCTACTCGCAGCTGAGAAGGACCGTGGAGCTAGCGGCGAATTCGGAGAGCTCTTCGCTGCACTGCGCCGCTCGCAAGCGGCTTCGTTCTTCGCCTTCTGCCGTCCGGCGAGAGCTGAACTCCAGCGGTCAGTTGCAGCTCTGCCCAACAGCGTGTTCTCAGTTCTGCGGGCAAGCACGCCCTCTTGCCTTGGCCCCGAGAGCAAAGTCCCGAGCGAGCACTCGACTCAGTGCAATGCACCCGGAAGGACGCTCTCGCTCGCCTTTCAAGGAGCGATTCCTAACAGCAGAAGCAGCAGAGGCACAAACTGCATGACGAGAAGGGACAACGTAGAACACGTCTCTGTCCTGGCGCATTTTCGTGTGCGATACTTCCCTCCGGGTCTTCGGGCCTTGCGAAGCTCTGTGTACTGCGAGCGCTGCTACACGCAGCTGAGAAGGACCGTGGAGCTAGCGGCGAATTGGGAGAGCTCTTCGCTGCACTGCGCCGCTCGCAAGCGGCTTCGTTCTTCGCCTTCTGCCGTCCGGCGAGAGCTGAACTCCAGCGGTCAGTTGCAGCTCTGCCCAACAGCGTGTTCTCAGTTCTGCGGGCAAGCACGCCCTCTTGCCTTGGCCCCGAGTGCAAAGTCCCGAGCGAGCACTCGACTCAGTGCAATGCACCCGGAAGGACGCTCTCGCTCGTCTTTCAAGGAGCGATTACCTACAGCAGAAGCAGCAGAGGCACAAACTGCATGACGAGAAGGGACAACGTAGAACACGTCTCTGTCCTGGCGCATTTTCGTGTGCGATACTTCCCTCCGGGTCTTCGGGCCTTGCGAAGCTCTGTGTACTGCGAGCGCTGCTACTCGCAGCTGAGAAGGACCGTGGAGCTAGCGGCGAATTCGGAGAGCTCTTCCTTGCACTGCGCCGCTCGCAAGCGGCTTCGTTCTTCGCCTTCTGCCGTCCGGCGAGAGCTGAACTCCAGCGGTCAGTTGCAGCTCTGCCCAACAGCGTGTTCTCAGTTCTGCGGGCAAGCACGCCCTCTTGCCTTGGCCCCGAGTGCAAAGTCCCGAGCGAGCACTCGACTCAGTGCAATGCACCCGGAAGGACGCTCTCGCTCGTCTTTCAAGGAGCGATTCCTAACAGCAGAAGCAGCAGAGGCACAAACTGCATGACGAGAAGGGACAACGTAGAACACGTCTCTGTCCTGGCACATTTTCGTGTGCGATACTTCCCTCCGGGTCTTCGGGCCTTGCGAAGCCCTGTGTACTGCGAGCGCTGCTACTCGCAGCTGAGAAGGACCGTGGAGCTAGCGGCGAATTCGGAGAGCTCTTCGCTGCACTGCGCCGCTCGCAAGCGGCTTCGTTCTTCGCCTTCTGCCGTCCGGCGAGAGCTGAACTCCAGCGGTCAGTTGCAGCTCTGCCCAACAGCGTGTTCTCAGTTCTGCGGGCAAGCACGCCCTCTTGCCTTGGCCCCGAGTGCAAAGTCCCGAGCGAGCACTCGACTCAGTGCAATGCACCCGGAAGGACGCTCTCGCTCGTCTTTCAAGGAGCGATTCCTAACAGCAGAAGCAGCAGAGGCACAAACTGCATGACGAGAAGGGACAACGTAGAACACGTCTCTGTCCTGGCACATTTTCGTGTGCGATACTTCCCTCCGGGTCTTCGGGCCTTGCGAAGCCCTGTGTACTGCGAGCGCTGCTACTCGCAGCTGAGAAGGACCGTGGAGCTAGCGGCGAATTCGGAGAGCTCTTCGCTGCACTGCGCCGCTCGCAAGCGGCTTCGTTCTTCGCCTTCTGCCGTCCGGCGAGAGCTGAACTCCAGCGGTCAGTTGCAGCTCTGCCCAACAGCGTGTTCTCAGTTCTGCGGGCAAGCACGCCCTCTTGCCTTGGCCCCGAGTGCAAAGACCCGAGCGAGCACTCGACTCAGTGCAATGCACCCGGAAGGACGCTCTCGCTCGTCTTTCAAGGAGCGATTACCTACAGCAGAAGCAGCAGAGGCACAAACTGCATGACGAGAAGGGACAACGTAGAACACGTCTCTGTCCTGGCACATTTTCGTGTGCGATACTTCCCTCCGGGTCTTCGGGCCTTGCGAAGCCCTGTGTACTGCGAGCGCTGCTACTCGCAGCTGAGAAGGACCGTGGAGCTAGCGGCGAATTCGGAGAGCTCTTCGCTGCACTGCGCCGCTCGCAAGCGGCTTCGTTCTTCGCCTTCTGCCGTCCGGCGAGAGCTGAACTCCAGCGGTCAGTTGCAGCTCTGCCCAACAGCGTGTTCTCAGTTCTGCGGGCAAGCACGCCCTCTTGCCTTGGCCCCGAGTGCAAAGTCCCGAGCGAGCACTCGACTCAGTGCAATGCACCCGGAAGGACGCTCTCGCTCGCCTTTCAAGGAGCGATTCCTAACAGCAGAAGCAGCAGAGGCACAAACTGCATGACGAGAAGGGACAACGTAGAACACGTCTCTGTCCTGGCGCATTTTCGTGTGCGATACTTCCCTCCGGTTCTTCGGGCCTTGCGAAGCCCTGTGTACTGCGAGCGCTGCTACTCGCAGCTGAGAAGGACCGTGGAGCTAGCGGCGAATTCGGAGAGCTCTTCGCTGCACTGCGCCGCTCGCAAGCGGCTTCGTTCTTCGCCTTCTGCCGTCCGGCGAGAGCTGAACTCCAGCGGTCAGTTGCAGCTCTGCCCAACAGCGTGTTCTCAGTTCTGCGGGCAAGCACGCCCTCTTGCCTTGGCCCCGAGTGCAAAGTCCCGAGCGAGCACTCGACTCAGTGCAATGCACCCGGAAGGACGCTCTCGCTCGTCTTTCAAGGAGCGATTACCTACAGCAGAAGCAGCAGAGGCACAAACTGCATGACGAGAAGGGACAACGTAGAACACGTCTCTGTCCTGGCGCATTTTCGTGTGCGATACTTCCCTCCGGGTCTTCGGGCCTTGCGAAGCTCTGTGTACTGCGAGCGCTGCTACTCGCAGCTGAGAAGGACCGTGGAGCTAGCGGCGAATTCGGAGAGCTCTTCGCTGCACTGCGCCGCTCGCAAGCGGCTTCGTTCTTCGCCTTCTGCCGTCCGGCGAGAGCTGAACTCCAGCGGTCAGTTGCAGCTCTGCCCAACAGCGTGTTCTCAGTTCTGCGGGCAAGCACGCCCTCTTGCCTTGGCCCCGAGTGCAAAGTCCCGAGCGAGCACTCGACTCAGTGCAATGCACCCGGAAGGACGCTCTCGCTCGTCTTTCAAGGAGCGATTCCTAACAGCAGAAGCAGCAGAGGCACAAACTGCATGACGAGAAGGGACAACGTAGAACACGTCTCTGTCCTGGCACATTTTCGTGTGCGATACTTCCCTCCGGGTCTTCGGGCCTTGCGAAGCCCTGTGTACTGCGAGCGCTGCTACTCGCAGCTGAGAAGGACCGTGGAGCTAGCGGCGAATTCGGAGAGCTCTTCGCTGCACTGCGCCGCTCGCAAGCGGCTTCGTTCTTCGCCTTCTGCCGTCCGGCGAGAGCTGAACTCCAGCGGTAAGTTTCAGCTCTGCCCAACAGCGTGTTCTCAGTTCTGCGGGCAAGCACGCCCTCTTGCCTTGGCCCCGCGTGCAAAGTCCCGAGCGAGCACTCGACTCAGTGCAATGCACCCGGAAGGACGCTCTCGCTCGTCTTTCAAGGAGCGATTCCTAACAGCAGAAGCAGCAGAGGCACAAACTGCATGACGAGAAGGGACAACGTAGAACACGTCTCTGTCCTGGCACATTTTCGTGTGCGATACTTCCCTCCGGGTCTTCGGGCCTTGCGAAGCCCTGTGTACTGCGAGCGCTGCTACTCGCAGCTGAGAAGGACCGTGGAGCTAGCGGCGAATTCGGAGAGCTCTTCGCTGCACTGCGCCGCTCGCAAGCGGCTTCGTTCTTCGCCTTCTGCCGTCCGGCGAGAGCTGAACTCCAGCGGTCAGTTGCAGCTCTGCCCAACAGCGTGTTCTCAGTTCTGCGGGCAAGCACGCCCTCTTGCCTTGGCCCCGAGAGCAAAGTCCCGAGCGAGCACTCGACTCAGTGCAATGCACCCAGAAGGACGCTCTCGCTCGTCTTTCAAGGAGCGATTCCTAACAGCAGAAGCAGCAGAGGCACAAACTGCATGACGAGAAGGGACAACGTAGAACACGTCTCTGTCCTGGCACAGTTTCGTGTGCGATACTTCCCTCCGGGTCTTCGGGCCTTGCGAAGCTCTGTGTACTGCGAGCGCTGCTACTCGCAGCTGAGAAGGACCGTGGAGCTAGCGGCGAATTCGGAGAGCTCTTCGCTGCACTGCGCCGCTCGCAAGCGGCTTCGTTCTTCGCCTTCTGCCGTCCGGCGAGAGCTGAACTCCAGCGGTCAGTTGCAGCTCTGCCCAACAGCGTGTTCTCAGTTCTGCGGGCAAGCACGCCCTCTTGCCTTGGCCCCGAGTGCAAAGTCCCGAGCGAGCACTCGACTCAGTGCAATGCACCCGGAAGGACGCTCTCGCTCGTCTTTCAAGGAGCGATTCCTAACAGCAGAAGCAGCAGAGGCACAAACTGCATGACGAGAAGGGACAACGTAGAACACGTCTCTGTCCTGGCGCATTTTCGTGTGCGATACTTCCCTCCGGGTCTTCGGGCCTTGCGAAGCTCTGAGTACTGCGAGCGCTGCTACTCGCAGCTGAGAAGGACCGTGGAGCTAGCGGCGAATTCGGAGAGCTCTTCGCTGCACTGCGCCGCTCGCAAGCGGCTTCGTTCTTCGCCTTCTGCCGTCCGGCGAGAGCTGAACTCCAGCGGTCAGTTGCAGCTCTGCCCAACAGCGTGTTCTCAGTTCTGCGGGCAAGCACGCCCTCTTGCCTTGGCCCCGAGAGCAAAGTCCCGAGCGAGCACTCGACTCAGTGCAATGCACCCGGAAGGACGCTCTCGCTCGCCTTTCAAGGAGCGATTCCTAACAGCAGAAGCAGCAGAGGCACAAACTGCATGACGAGAAGGGACAACGTAGAACACGTCTCTGTCCTGGCGCATTTTCGTGTGCGATACTTCCCTCCGGGTCTTCGGGCCTTGCGAAGCTCTGTGTACTGCGAGCGCTGCTACACGCAGCTGAGAAGGACCGTGGAGCTAGCGGCGAATTCGGAGAGCTCTTCGCTGCACTGCGCCGCTCGCAAGCGGCTTCGTTCTTCGCCTTCTGCCGTCCGGCGAGAGCTGAACTCCAGCGGTCAGTTGCAGCTCTGCCCAACAGCGTGTTCTCAGTTCTGCGGGCAAGCACGCCCTCTTGCCTTGGCCCCGAGTGCAAAGTCCCGAGCGAGCACTCGACTCAGTGCAATGCACCCGGAAGGACGCTCTCGCTCGTCTTTCAAGGAGCGATTACCTACAGCAGAAGCAGCAGAGGCACAAACTGCATGACGAGAAGGGACAACGTAGAACACGTCTCTGTCCTGGCGCATTTTCGTGTGCGATACTTCCCTCCGGGTCTTCGGGCCTTGCGAAGCTCTGTGTACTGCGAGCGCTGCTACTCGCAGCTGAGAAGGACCGTGGAGCTAGCGGCGAATTCGGAGAGCTCTTCCTTGCACTGCGCCGCTCGCAAGCGGCTTCGTTCTTCGCCTTCTGCCGTCCGGCGAGAGCTGAACTCCAGCGGTCAGTTGCAGCTCTGCCCAACAGCGTGTTCTCAGTTCTGCGGGCAAGCACGCCCTCTTGCCTTGGCCCCGAGTGCAAAGTCCCGAGCGAGCACTCGACTCAGTGCAATGCACCCGGAAGGACGCTCTCGCTCGTCTTTCAAGGAGCGATTACCTACAGCAGAAGCAGCAGAGGCACAAACTGCATGACGAGAAGGGACAACGTAGAACACGTCTCTGTCCTGGCGCATTTTCGTGTGCGATACTTCCCTCCGGGTCTTCGGGCCTTGCGAAGCCCTGTGTACTGCGAGCGCTGCTACTCGCAGCTGAGAAGGACCGTGGAGCTAGCGGCGAATTCGGAGAGCTCTTCGCTGCACTGCGCCGCTCGCAAGCGGCTTCGTTCTTCGCCTTCTGCCGTCCGGCGAGAGCTGAACTCCAGCGGTCAGTTGCAGCTCTGCCCAACAGCGTGTTCTCAGTTCTGCGGGCAAGCACGCCCTCTTGCCTTGGCCCCGAGTGCAAAGTCCCGAGCGAGCACTCGACTCAGTGCAATGCACCCGGAAGGACGCTCTCGCTCGTCTTTCAAGGAGCGATTCCTAACAGCAGAAGCAGCAGAGGCACAAACTGCATGACGAGAAGGGACAACGTAGAACACGTCTCTGTCCTGGCGCATTTTCGTGTGCGATACTTCCCTCCGGGTCTTCGGGCCTTGCGAAGCCCTGTGTACTGCGAGCGCTGCTACTCGCAGCTGAGAAGGACCGTGGAGCTAGCGGCGAATTCGGAGAGCTCTTCGCTGCACTGCGCCGCTCGCAAGCGGCTTCGTTCTTCGCCTTCTGCCGTCCGGCGAGAGCTGAACTCCAGCGGTCAGTTGCAGCTCTGCCCAACAGCGTGTTCTCAGTTCTGCGGGCAAGCACGCCCTCTTGCCTTGGCCCCGAGTGCAAAGTCCCGAGCGAGCACTCGACTCAGTGCAATGCACCCGGAAGGACGCTCTCGCTCGCCTTTCAAGGAGCGATTCCTAACAGCAGAAGCAGCAGAGGCACAAACTGCATGACGAGAAGGGACAACGTAGAACACGTCTCTGTCCTGGCGCATTTTCGTGTGCGATACTTCCCTCCGGGTCTTCGGGCCTTGCGAAGCCCTGTGTACTGCGAGCGCTGCTACTCGCAGCTGAGAAGGACCGTGGAGCTAGCGGCGAATTCGGAGAGCTCTTCGCTGCACTGCGCCGCTCGCAAGCGGCTTCGTTCTTCGCCTTCTGCCGTCCGGCGAGAGCTGAACTCCAGCGGTCAGTTGCAGCTCTGCCCAACAGCGTGTTCTCAGTTCTGCGGGCAAGCACGCCCTCTTGCCTTGGCCCCGAGTGCAAAGTCCCGAGCGAGCACTCGACTCAGTGCAATGCACCCGGAAGGACGCTCTCGCTCGCCTTTCAAGGAGCGATTCCTAACAGCAGAAGCAGCAGAGGCACAAACTGCATGACGAGAAGGGACAACGTAGAACACGTCTCTGTCCTGGCGCATTTTCGTGTGCGATACTTCCCTCCGGGTCTTCGGGCCTTGCGAAGCCCTGTGTACTGCGAGCGCTGCTACTCGCAGCTGAGAAGGACCGTGGAGCTAGCGGCGAATTCGGAGAGCTCTTCGCTGCACTGCGCCGCTCGCAAGCGGCTTCGTTCTTCGCCTTCTGCCGTCCGGCGAGAGCTGAACTCCAGCGGTCAGTTGCAGCTCTGCCCAACAGCGTGTTCTCAGTTCTGCGGGCAAGCACGCCCTCTTGCCTTGGCCCCGAGTGCAAAGTCCCGAGCGAGCACTCGACTCAGTGCAATGCACCCGGAAGGACGCTCTCGCTCGTCTTTCAAGGAGCGATTCCTAACAGCAGAAGCAGCAGAGGCACAAACTGCATGACGAGAAGGGACAACGTAGAACACGTCTCTGTCCTGGCGCATTTTCGTGTGCGATACTTCCCTCCGGGTCTTCGGGCCTTGCGAAGCTCTGTGTACTGCGAGCGCTGCTACTCGCAGCTGAGAAGGACCGTGGAGCTAGCGGCGAATTCGGAGAGCTCTTCGCTGCACTGCGCCGCTCGCAAGCGGCTTCGTTCTTCGCCTTCTGCCGTCCGGCGAGAGCTGAACTCCAGCGGTCAGTTGCAGCTCTGCCCAACAGCGTGTTCTCAGTTCTGCGGGCAAGCACGCCCTCTTGCCTTGGCCCCGAGTGCAAAGTCCCGAGCGAGCACTCGACTCAGTGCAATGCACCCGGAAGGACGCTCTCGCTCGTCTTTCAAGGAGCGATTCCTAACAGCAGAAGCAGCAGAGGCACAAACTGCATGACGAGAAGGGACAACGTAGAACACGTCTCTGTCCTGGCACATTTTCGTGTGCGATACTTCCCTCCGGGTCTTCGGGCCTTGCGAAGCTCTGTGTACTGCGAGCGCTGCTACTCGCAGCTGAGAAGGACCGTGGAGCTAGCGGCGAATTCGGAGAGCTCTTCGCTGCACTGCGCCGCTCGCAAGCGGCTTCGTTCTTCGCCTTCTGCCGTCCGGCGAGAGCTGAACTCCAGCGGTCAGTTGCAGCTCTGCCCAACAGCGTGTTCTCAGTTCTGCGGGCAAGCACGCCCTCTTGCCTTGGCCCCGAGAGCAAAGTCCCGAGCGAGCACTCGACTCAGTGCAATGCACCCGGAAGGACGCTCTCGCTCGTCTTTCAAGGAGCGATTCCTAACAGCAGAAGCAGCAGAGGCACAAACTGCATGACGAGAAGGGACAACGTAGAACACGTCTCTGTCCTGGCACATTTTCGTGTGCGATACTTCCCTCCGGGTCTTCGGGCCTTGCGAAGCTCTGTGTACTGCGAGCGCTGCTACTCGCAGCTGAGAAGGACCGTGGAGCTAGCGGCGAATTCGGAGAGCTCTTCGCTGCACTGCGCCGCTCGCAAGCGGCTTCGTTCTTCGCCTTCTGCCGTCCGGCGAGAGCTGAACTCCAGCGGTAAGTTTCAGCTCTGCCCAACAGCGTGTTCTCAGTTCTGCGGGCAAGCACGCCCTCTTGCCTTGGCCCCGCGTGCAAAGTCCCGAGCGAGCACTCGACTCAGTGCAATGCACCCGGAAGGACGCTCTCGCTCGTCTTTCAAGGAGCGATTCCTAACAGCAGAAGCAGCAGAGGCACAAACTGCATGACGAGAAGGGACAACGTAGAACACGTCTCTGTCCTGGCACATTTTCGTGTGCGATACTTCCCTCCGGGTCTTCGGGCCTTGCGAAGCCCTGTGTACTGCGAGCGCTGCTACTCGCAGCTGAGAAGGACCGTGGAGCTAGCGGCGAATTCGGAGAGCTCTTCGCTGCACTGCGCCGCTCGCAAGCGGCTTCGTTCTTCGCCTTCTGCCGTCCGGCGAGAGCTGAACTCCAGCGGTCAGTTGCAGCTCTGCCCAACAGCGTGTTCTCAGTTCTGCGGGCAAGCACGCCCTCTTGCCTTGGCCCCGAGAGCAAAGTCCCGAGCGAGCACTCGACTCAGTGCAATGCACCCAGAAGGACGCTCTCGCTCGTCTTTCAAGGAGCGATTCCTAACAGCAGAAGCAGCAGAGGCACAAACTGCATGACGAGAAGGGACAACGTAGAACACGTCTCTGTCCTGGCACAGTTTCGTGTGCGATACTTCCCTCCGGGTCTTCGGGCCTTGCGAAGCTCTGTGTACTGCGAGCGCTGCTACTCGCAGCTGAGAAGGACCGTGGAGCTAGCGGCGAATTCGGAGAGCTCTTCGCTGCACTGCGCCGCTCGCAAGCGGCTTCGTTCTTCGCCTTCTGCCGTCCGGCGAGAGCTGAACTCCAGCGGTCAGTTGCAGCTCTGCCCAACAGCGTGTTCTCAGTTCTGCGGGCAAGCACGCCCTCTTGCCTTGGCCCCGAGTGCAAAGTCCCGAGCGAGCACTCGACTCAGTGCAATGCACCCGGAAGGACGCTCTCGCTCGTCTTTCAAGGAGCGATTCCTAACAGCAGAAGCAGCAGAGGCACAAACTGCATGACGAGAAGGGACAACGTAGAACACGTCTCTGTCCTGGCACATTTTCGTGTGCGATACTTCCCTCCGGGTCTTCGGGCCTTGCGAAGCCCTGTGTACTGCGAGCGCTGCTACTCGCAGCTGAGAAGGACCGTGGAGCTAGCGGCGAATTCGGAGAGCTCTTCGCTGCACTGCGCCGCTCGCAAGCGGCTTCGTTCTTCGCCTTCTGCCGTCCGGCGAGAGCTGAACTCCAGCGGTCAGTTGCAGCTCTGCCCAACAGCGTGTTCTCAGTTCTGCGGGCAAGCACGCCCTCTTGCCTTGGCCCCGAGTGCAAAGTCCCGAGCGAGCACTCGACTCAGTGCAATGCACCCGGAAGGACGCTCTCGCTCGTCTTTCAAGGAGCGATTCCTAACAGCAGAAGCAGCAGAGGCACAAACTGCATGACGAGAAGGGACAACGTAGAACACGTCTCTGTCCTGGCACATTTTCGTGTGCGATACTTCCCTCCGGGTCTTCGGGCCTTGCGAAGCCCTGTGTACTGCGAGCGCTGCTACTCGCAGCTGAGAAGGACCGTGGAGCTAGCGGCGAATTCGGAGAGCTCTTCGCTGCACTGCGCCGCTCGCAAGCGGCTTCGTTCTTCGCCTTCTGCCGTCCGGCGAGAGCTGAACTCCAGCGGTCAGTTGCAGCTCTGCCCAACAGCGTGTTCTCAGTTCTGCGGGCAAGCACGCCCTCTTGCCTTGGCCCCGAGTGCAAAGTCCCGAGCGAGCACTCGACTCAGTGCAATGCACCCGGAAGGACGCTCTCGCTCGTCTTTCAAGGAGCGATTCCTAACAGCAGAAGCAGCAGAGGCACAAACTGCATGACGAGAAGGGACAACGTAGAACACGTCTCTGTCCTGGCACATTTTCGTGTGCGATACTTCCCTCCGGGTCTTCGGGCCTTGCGAAGCCCTGTGTACTGCGAGCGCTGCTACTCGCAGCTGAGAAGGACCGTGGAGCTAGCGGCGAATTCGGAGAGCTCTTCGCTGCACTGCGCCGCTCGCAAGCGGCTTCGTTCTTCGCCTTCTGCCGTCCGGCGAGAGCTGAACTCCAGCGGTCAGTTGCAGCTCTGCCCAACAGCGTGTTCTCAGTTCTGCGGGCAAGCACGCCCTCTTGCCTTGGCCCCGAGTGCAAAGACCCGAGCGAGCACTCGACTCAGTGCAATGCACCCGGAAGGACGCTCTCGCTCGTCTTTCAAGGAGCGATTACCTACAGCAGAAGCAGCAGAGGCACAAACTGCATGACGAGAAGGGACAACGTAGAACACGTCTCTGTCCTGGCACATTTTCGTGTGCGATACTTCCCTCCGGGTCTTCGGGCCTTGCGAAGCCCTGTGTACTGCGAGCGCTGCTACTCGCAGCTGAGAAGGACCGTGGAGCTAGCGGCGAATTCGGAGAGCTCTTCGCTGCACTGCGCCGCTCGCAAGCGGCTTCGTTCTTCGCCTTCTGCCGTCCGGCGAGAGCTGAACTCCAGCGGTCAGTTGCAGCTCTGCCCAACAGCGTGTTCTCAGTTCTGCGGGCAAGCACGCCCTCTTGCCTTGGCCCCGAGTGCAAAGTCCCGAGCGAGCACTCGACTCAGTGCAATGCACCCGGAAGGACGCTCTCGCTCGTCTTTCAAGGAGCGATTCCTAACAGCAGAAGCAGCAGAGGCACAAACTGCATGACGAGAAGGGACAACGTAGAACACGTCTCTGTCCTGGCGCATTTTCGTGTGCGATACTTCCCTCCGGGTCTTCGGGCCTTGCGAAGCTCTGTGTACTGCGAGCGCTGCTACTCGCAGCTGAGAAGGACCGTGGAGCTAGCGGCGAATTCGGAGAGCTCTTCGCTGCACTGCGCCGCTCGCAAGCGGCTTCGTTCTTCGCCTTCTGCCGTCCGGCGAGAGCTGAACTCCAGCGGTCAGTTGCAGCTCTGCCCAACAGCGTGTTCTCAGTTCTGCGGGCAAGCACGCCCTCTTGCCTTGGCCCCGAGAGCAAAGTCCCGAGCGAGCACTCGACTCAGTGCAATGCACCCGGAAGGACGCTCTCGCTCGTCTTTCAAGGAGCGATTCCTAACAGCAGAAGCAGCAGAGGCACAAACTGCATGACGAGAAGGGACAACGTAGAACACGTCTCTGTCCTGGCGCATTTTCGTGTGCGATACTTCCCTCCGGGTCTTCGGGCCTTGCGAAGCTCTGTGTACTGCGAGCGCTGCTACTCGCAGCTGAGAAGGACCGTGGAGCTAGCGGCGAATTCGGAGAGCTCTTCGCTGCACTGCGCCGCTCGCAAGCGGCTTCGTTCTTCGCCTTCTGCCGTCCGGCGAGAGCTGAACTCCAGCGGTCAGTTGCAGCTCTGCCCAACAGCGTGTTCTCAGTTCTGCGGGCAAGCACGCCCTCTTGCCTTGGCCCCGAGTGCAAAGTCCCGAGCGAGCACTCGACTCAGTGCAATGCACCCGGAAGGACGCTCTCGCTCGTCTTTCAAGGAGCGATTCCTAACAGCAGAAGCAGCAGAGGCACAAACTGCATGACGAGAAGGGACAACGTAGAACACGTCTCTGTCCTGGCACATTTTCGTGTGCGATACTTCCCTCCGGGTCTTCGGGCCTTGCGAAGCCCTGTGTACTGCGAGCGCTGCTACTCGCAGCTGAGAAGGACCGTGGAGCTAGCGGCGAATTCGGAGAGCTCTTCGCTGCACTGCGCCGCTCGCAAGCGGCTTCGTTCTTCGCCTTCTGCCGTCCGGCGAGAGCTGAACTCCAGCGGTCAGTTGCAGCTCTGCCCAACAGCGTGTTCTCAGTTCTGCGGGCAAGCACGCCCTCTTGCCTTGGCCCCGAGTGCAAAGTCCCGAGCGAGCACTCGACTCAGTGCAATGCACCCGGAAGGACGCTCTCGCTCGTCTTTCAAGGAGCGATTACCTACAGCAGAAGCAGCAGAGGCACAAACTGCATGACGAGAAGGGACAACGTAGAACACGTCTCTGTCCTGGCGCATTTTCGTGTGCGATACTTCCCTCCGGGTCTTCGGGCCTTGCGAAGCCCTGTGTACTGCGAGCGCTGCTACTCGCAGCTGAGAAGGACCGTGGAGCTAGCGGCGAATTCGGAGAGCTCTTCGCTGCACTGCGCCGCTCGCAAGCGGCTTCGTTCTTCGCCTTCTGCCGTCCGGCGAGAGCTGAACTCCGGCGGTCAGTTGCAGCTCTGCCCAACAGCGTGTTCTCAGTTCTGCGGGCAAGCACGCCCTCTTGCCTTGGCCCCGAGAGCAAAGTCCCGAGCGAGCACTCGACTCAGTGCAATGCACCCGGAAGGACGCTCTCGCTCGCCTTTCAAGGAGCGATTCCTAACAGCAGAAGCAGCAGAGGCACAAACTGCATGACGAGAAGGGACAACGTAGAACACGTCTCTGTCCTGGCACATTTTCGTGTGCGATACTTCCCTCCGGGTCTTCGGGCCTTGCGAAGCTCCGTGTACTGCGAGCGCTGCTACTCGCAGCTGAGAAGGACCGTGGCGCTAGCGGCGAATTCGGAGAGCTCTTCGCTGCACTGCGCCGCTCGCAAGCGGCTTCGTTCTTCGCCTTCTGCCGTCCGGCGAGAGCTGAACTCCGGCGGTCAGTTGCAGCTCTGCCCAACAGCGTGTTCTCAGTTCTGCGGGCAAGCACGCCCTCTTGCCTTGGCCCCGAGAGCAAAGTCCCGAGCGAGCACTCGACTCAGTGCAATGCACCCGGAAGGACGCTCTCGCTCGTCTTTCAAGGAGCGATTCCTAACAGCAGAAGCAGCAGAGGCACAAACTGCATGACGAGAAGGGACAACGTAGAACACGTCTCTGTCCTGGCACATTTTCGTGTGCGAAACTTCCCTCCGGGTCTTCGGGCCTTGCGAAGCTCCGTGTACTGCGAGCGCTGCTACTCGCAGCTGAGAAGGACCGTGGAGCTAGCGGCGAATTCGGAGAGCTCTTCGCTGCACTGCGCCGCTCGCAAGCGGCTTCGTTCTTCGCCTTCTGCCGTCCGGCGAGAGCTGAACTCCGGCGGTCAGTTGCAGCTCTGCCCAACAGCGTGTTCTCAGTTCTGCGGGCAAGCACGCCCTCTTGCCTTGGCCCCGAGAGCAAAGTCCCGAGCGAGCACTCGACTCAGTGCAATGCACCCGGAAGGACGCTCTCGCTCGTCTTTCAAGGAGCGATTCCTAACAGCAGAAGCAGCAGAGGCACAAACTGCATGACGAGAAGGGACAACGTAGAACACGTCTCTGTCCTGGCACATTTTCGTGTGCGATACTTCCCTCCGGGTCTTCGGGCCTTGCGAAGCTCCGTGTACTGCGAGCGCTGCTACTCGCAGCTGAGATGGACCGTGGAGCTAGCGGCGAATTGGGAGAGCTCTTCGCTGCACTGCGCCGCTCGCAAGCGGCTTCGTTCTTCGCCTTCTGCCGTCCGGCGACAGCTGAACTCCGGCGGTCAGTTGCAGCTCTGACCAACAGCGTGTTCTCAGTTCTGCGGGCAAGCACGCCCTCTTGCCTTGGCCCCGAGAGCAAAGTCCCGAGCGAGCACTCGACTCAGTGCAATGCACCCGGAAGGACGCTCTCGCTCGTCTTTCAAGGAGCGATTCCTAACAGCAGAAGCAGCAGAGGCACAAACTGCATGACGAGAAGGGACAACGTAGAACACGTCTCTGTCCTGGCACATTTTCGTGTGCGATACTTCCCTCCGGGTCTTCGGGCCTTGCGAAGCTCCGTGTACTGCGAGCGCTGCTACTCGCAGCTGAGAAGGACCGTGGAGCTAGCGGCGAATTCGGAGAGCTCTTCGCTGCACTGCGCCGCTCGCAAGCGGCTTCGTTCTTCGCCTTCTGCCGTCCGGCGAGAGCTGAACTCCGGCGGTCAGTTGCAGCTCTGCCCAACAGCGTGTTCTCAGTTCTGCGGGCAAGCACGCCCTCTTGCCTTGGCCCCGAGAGCAAAGTCCCGAGCGAGCACTCGACTCAGTGCAATGCACCCGGAAGGACGCTCTCGCTCGTCTTTCAAGGAGCGATTCCTAACAGCAGAAGCAGCAGAGGCACAAACTGCATGACGAGAAGGGACAACGTAGAACACGTCTCTGTCCTGGCACATTTTCGTGTGCGATACTTCCCTCCGGGTCTTCGGGCCTTGCGAAGCTCCGTGTACTGCGAGCGCTGCTACTCGCAGCTGAGAAGGACCGTGGAGCTAGCGGCGAATTCGGAGAGCTCTTCGCTGCACTGCGCCGCTCGCAAGCGGCTTCGTTCTTCGCCTTCTGCCGTCCGGCGAGAGCTGAACTCCGGCGGTCAGTTGCAGCTCTGCCCAACAGCGTGTTCTCAGTTCTGCGGGCAAGCACGCCCTCTTGCCTTGGCCCCGAGAGCAAAGTCCCGAGCGAGCACTCGACTCAGTGCAATGCACCCGGAAGGACGCTCTCGCTCGTCTTTCAAGGAGCGATTCCTAACAGCAGAAGCAGCAGAGGCACAAACTGCATGACGAGAAGGGACAACGTAGAACACGTCTCTGTCCTGGCACATTTTCGTGTGCGAAACTTCCCTCCGGGTCTTCGGGCCTTGCGAAGCCCTGTGTACTGCGAGCGCTGCTACTCGCAGCTGAGAAGGACCGTGGAGCTAGCGGCGAATTCGGAGAGCTCTTCGCTGCACTGCGCCGCTCGCAAGCGGCTTCGTTCTACGCCTTCTGCCGTCCGGCGAGAGCTGAACTCCGGCGGTCAGTTGCAGCTCTGCCCAACAGCGTGTTCTCAGTTCTGCGGGCAAGCACGCCCTCTTGCCTTGGCCCCGAGAGCAAAGTCCCGAGCGAGCACTCGACTCAGTGCAATGCACCCGGAAGGACGCTCTCGCTCGTTTTCAAGGAGCGATTCCTAACAGCAGAAGCAGCAGAGGCACAAACTGCATGACGAGAAGGCACAACGTAGAACACGTCTCTGTCCTGGCACATTTTCGTGTGCGAAACTTCCCTCCGGGTCTTCGGGCCTTGCGAAGCCCCGTGTACTGCGAGCGCTGCTACTCGCAGCTGAGAAGGACCGTGGAGCTAGCGGCGAATTCGGAGAGCTCTTCGCTGCACTGCGCCGCTCGCAAGCGGCTTCGTTCTACGCCTTCTGCCGTCCGGCGAGAGCTGAACTCCGGCGGTCAGTTGCAGCTCTGCCCAACAGCGTGTTCTCAGTTCTGCGGGCAAGCACGCCCTCTTGCCTTGGCCCCGAGAGCAAAGTCCCGAGCGAGCACTCGACTCAGTGCAATGCACCCGGAAGGACGCTCTCGCTCGTCTTTCAAGGAGCGATTCCTAACAGCAGAAGCAGCAGAGGCACAAACTGCATGACGAGAAGGGACAACGTAGAACACGTCTCTGTCCTGGCACATTTTCGTGTGCGAAACTTCCCTCCGGGTCTTCGGGCCTTGCGAAGCTCCGTGTACTGCGAGCGCTGCTACTCGCAGCTGAGAAGGACCGTGGAGCTAGCGGCGAATTCGGAGAGCTCTTCGCTGCACTGCGCCGCTCGCAAGCGGCTTCGTTCTACGCCTTCTGCCGTCCGGCGAGAGCTGAACTCCGGCGGTCAGTTGCAGCTCTGCCCAACAGCGTGTTCTCAGTTCTGCGGGCAAGCACGCCCTCTTGCCTTGGCCCCGAGAGCAAAGTCCCGAGCGAGCACTCGACTCAGTGCAATGCACCCGGAAGGACGCTCTCGCTCGTCTTTCAAGGAGCGATTCCTAACAGCAGAAGCAGCAGAGGCACAAACTGCATGACGAGAAGGGACAACGTAGAACACGTCTCTGTCCTGGCACATTTTCGTGTGCGATACTTCCCTCCGGGTCTTCGGGCCTTGCGAAGCCCCGTGTACTGCGAGCGCTGCTACTCGCAGCTGAGAAGGACCGTGGAGCTAGCGGCGAATTCGGAGAGCTCTTCGCTGCACTGCGCCGCTCGCAAGCGGCTTCGTTCTTCGCCTTCTGCCGTCCGGCGAGAGCTGAACTCCGGCGGTCAGTTGCAGCTCTGCCCAACAGCGTGTTCTCAGTTCTGCGGGCAAGCACGCCCTCTTGCCTTGGCCCCGAGAGCAAAGTCCCGAGCGAGCACTCGACTCAGTGCAATGCACCCGGAAGGACGCTCTCGCTCGTCTTTCAAGGAGCGATTCCTAACAGCAGAAGCAGCAGAGGCACAAACTGCATGACGAGAAGGGACAACGTAGAACACGTCTCTGTCCTGGCACATTTTCGTGTGCGATACTTCCCTCCGGGTCTTCGGGCCTTGCGAAGCCCTGTGTACTGCGAGCGCTGCTACTCGCAGCTGAGAAGGACCGTGGAGCTAGCGGCGAATTCGGAGAGCTCTTCGCTGCACTGCGCCGCTCGCAAGCGGCTTCGTTCTTCGCCTTCTGCCGTCCGGCGACAGCTGAACTCCGGCGGTCAGTTGCAGCTCTGACCAACAGCGTGTTCTCAGTTCTGCGGGCAAGCACGCCCTCTTGCCTTGGCACCGGGAGCAAAGTCCCGAGCGAGCACTCGACTCAGTGCAATGCACCCGGAAGGACGCTCTCGCTCGCCTTTCAAGGAGCGATTCCTAACAGCAGAAGCAGCAGAGGCACAAACTGCATGACTAGAAGGGACAACGTAGAACACGTCTCTGTCCTGGCACATTTTCGTGTGCGATACTTCCCTCTGGGTCTTCGGTCCTTGCGAAGCTCTATGTACTGTGAGCGCTGCTACTTGCAGCTGAGAAAGACCGTGGAGCTAGCGGCGAATTCGGAGAGCGCTGAGCACGTAGTCAAGAAGCGAGACGTGTCCCTGCAACGCGGTGCTAATAGCAGCTTCCTCGCGGCGGGGGCGAGCTCCGGCCACAAGACATTCTCGTCCTGGCAACGGATCTCTGTGAAGGGCGTAGGCGAAAAGCTTTCGTTTTCCATTCGAACTGCGAGAGGAGGCAGACTGTTGCACGGAGCTCTGAGAACAAAGGTGCACGCCCTAGGCGGGCTTGGGCAGAAGCAGCGTTCTCTAGCTCTTGGCTGCCGGCGCACTTGTGGTTGTGTGGCGCCCTTGCAGCGGCTTCTGGCCGCCGGCAAGTGAAAGCGACTCCACGCTTAGGCGAGGGCGGTGAACGAAGCGGCACTAGTCCCGTGCTTGTGTGCACCACGTTACAGGCTACTAGGAGAGGAAGGTGGTTGACTCTCGCTTGCCTTCCCAAGTGCCCTTAGCAGTCGGAAGGAGCAAGCTGAAGCACTGCTGCTTGTGCTGCTCCGTGGTTCCCTTGCAACCCGCTGGGAAAGCTTTGGCGGTCGCTTCTAGGCGCCGAGTTGCACACAGCACCACTCTAAGTGCCTCGGAGAAGGGAAATCCAGAGTGCAGCGAGGAGCTGGACGTGGCTTACGTGCAGTAAGGAGAAGGTGAACCTAGGCACTGCCTCTTCAATCTGGCCGCCTCTGCTCTGGTAGCAACTTTTGCAAGTCGGCAGAGGTAGCTGCGAGTATGTAGAACGGAGGGCAGCGAGACGCCGTGTGTTATGCGCCCTTTCAGGGCTGCTGCCAGGGTGCTACTTTAAGAACGCCTTCTTCTTCCTCGCGTCCTTCCTCCACTATAGTCTCCTGGATTCACCTGAGACTCTTCCTAGGCATCTCCCTGATCCTTTTTGCAATGAGTCTCACATCATTCTCCTGAAGAAACTGTCTGCTTATGGTTTGCATGGGTGGGCTGTTTGCTGGGTGACAAACTGGGTGATGGCCAGGCCCACAGAGTGGTAGGAAATAGAGTTCATCCAGCTGGTCCCCAAGGCTCAGTCTTGGGCCCAGTCCTGTTTAATATCTTGCTCAGTGATCTGGACAAGGGGATAGAGTACACGCCCAGGAAGTTCACAGATGATGCAAAATTGGCTGGTAGTGTTTTTTTCTTCTGGAGGACAGCAGGCTCTGCTTCTTCTTCCTCCTGTTCTGAGGTCGCTGCTCCCTCTTCATCCCTCATTAAGTGTGCTGATTTTGTCACTTGGATGAGAAAACAAACAATTTTAGCAACAATACTAGTGGCAGGGTACAAGAAAGGAAGAGTTCACACGAATTCCCCCCCCCCTAACAACAGAAAATACCTGATGGCTCCTCTGCCCAGCTTACTGACTACACCGGAACCCATTGTCCCCCAAAGATACTCCCTTCTCCCTGCCCCCAGCCATGATGTGAGATGGAATAGAATAACTAAGATTAAGATTCTCCCTATGGAACTCCATCATACTTCGATTCTGGGAAAAAAAATTTCTTGAAGTTCTATCATTTCAGATCATTTGAATTTGAATTTGCATACTAAAAAGTCTAGCCAGAAACTCATGACAATATTAATAGCCCATTCTAGAATGTCCGAGATGATAGACACTTCTTTCAAGAGAATGTGATACCTCACGTGACTTCTCCAGAATTTAAATGAACAGCGGGAGTAGTCTACAAGATTCTTGCTGCCATCTGGATTTCCTGGTATTTGGCTGGTCTATGTAAACCAACCAGCTATTCAGCAGAGGGAATATTAGTGTGATACTTGATGGTATGTGAGATGGAACACAGTAATTTATGGCTTTTTGCATAGTGATGAAGCTGTAAAGAAAGCTCCGTAATGCTCAGACAAGGAGGCTGCTGGACTTCAAGCAGCAAAGGCCCAAAACGAACCAGTGAAAAGGTGTCATTGAAAAAAAAAAAAAAAGCCAGGTGGGGAGCAAAGTGATACTTAAGGGCAGTTTACTGAAAGAGGGAATCTAGTGAAAAAAAAAGTCCAAGAGTGAAGGAATAACAGAGAAAATGAAACTAAGGAAGGAAATCAATCTCAGCTAATCATTTCAGAAGCTAACAAGTTGTCATTGCAATGATGCATAAAGTGAGAAATAATAAATATGTCTGCGCCAAAATCTGAAATATGAACTTTATTGCATTCTGTCTTCCACGGAATCATACAACAGTCTGTGATTAAAGATCATCTAGTCCAACTTCCTTGCCAGGTAGATCTTACAGTAGATCAAATTGCTCAAGACTAGCCAAACTGATAAGGAGCACTCTCAATGATGGGGCATCCACAACTTCTCTGGAACACCCGTTTGAGTGTCTCACCAGCTTCACTGTAGAAAAGTTTTTCCTTTTAGCCAATCTAAACCTAGTCTCAGTTTGAAAGCATGGCCCCTTGTCCTGTCTCTGCAAACTTTCCTAAAAAGTCTTTCTCCATTTGTCTTATACCCTCTTTACATATTCAAAGGCCACAATACTGTCTCTCCAGAAACCTCTCTTCTCCAGGCTAAAAGATCCTACTTTTCACAAGAACCAGGTCATAAACTGAGATGGAAGACATCTCAGGAGATCAGATCATGCAACAGCTCAGCGTAAGAATAGCTCTGAAGTCAGATCAACTAGCTTAGGGCTGTGTCTGTTTGAATTTTGAAAATTAGCAGGACTTGAAATGCTTCAAGGAAGAGAACTCGGGGTGGCTCCAGAAACAGCCTGAGAAACTCGAACAAACTCGAAACCTCAGAAACTACCACTGCTTTCTCTCCCTCAGCCCAAGCAGTCCCAAAGAAGAAGTGTTCCCAGCAGGCTGGGATAGCACACATATACACTGCGTATACGTGACAGGCATCGCCAGCAGCCACATCCTGCTCCTTTCTGTGGCTGGCAAGAGTGAGACTGGATGTTTACATGTGGGCAACCTGGGTCCCTCCAGCAGCTCACACACTCAGCCTGCCCAGTGACCCCACTGAATTCCAGTATTAGCAGTGTGCCAAGGCCACAGCACTACTCCGCTTGCTGGCACAGACCATCACACGCCTCCTAAATCAGTCAGGACTCCCCTGGTCCCACAGCCAGCACCCCACTTGCCCTCCGCCAGGCCACTGCCATTGTTCACCAACTTCTCCACTTTGATCTTTGCTGGTGCTCTCAACACTGGCACACCCAGATGTTCTGCAGCTGTTGTCTCCTGGTGGAAAGGACTTGTAAAGCCATGTTTCCTAACAGGACTTCCACAACCTTTCAAAGCAACCTTTACTGGGGTATGAACAATCTCATTCAAATGTCAACATTTCTTTTCCCGTATGTGAAATCAGAATTTCCTTCTTCCGGGCATGCCCAAAACAAGGCACAAACTACATTGTGCCTTCTGTTTCACATGCTGACTCGTTTGTAAACAATGCTAGGAGAATACCTGTTTTGATCCAAGCTAATCTCTGGCCCTTATAGTGCTTTCGGTAGTTAGTTTTGCTTTGTTATTTACTTGATGTCCCATTGAATTGTTGAATCATAAACAGACTACCTGTCTGTATAGCAGCATAGCAGTGATGAATAAATGCAAGAGAAGGAGCAAGGTGATTGTTTGCTAGACTCTTCCTAGAAACTGAGAAATCTGTTACTTAATGCTGACCACAGCAGATGGAGGAAGCATCCTACATGATGTCAAAGCAATGAAGCTGTAATCACTTTTATGATTACAGTCAAGGCACTGCTTTTGCCACCATAAGTGGAGTGCAGGGAATCTTAAAAGACGACACTCTAACTGTTGTCCATGCTCACTGAGAAAATAATGCTTTTACAGCAGAGCAGGTCTCACCGCAGCTAAATCATGGCTTCAACTGTACACCGCCTTCAAAAAGCCCACAAAAACACAAATGAAAGGATTTGGAACCCAAGGGAATCTCGGATTGTGACATCAGCTCACTCTGGATTCTTTCCAAATTCTCAATTCCATTTTCTTCCGAGCCAATTTTCCCACCTAACTTGAGATGTAATTTATGGATTTCCAACACATCTAGTTACCTTAGAATTAGATTGCCACTAGCCAAAAAGACAGAAACAAGCAGTTAAGTGAAGACTGAAACCATGGGTGTTTAGAACAGCAAAACTTGGGCGAAACTATTCTTAAGAAAACCAAAACTTTTAGGACTTACCCATGTATTTTTGGAGGTGGAAAAAGTTTTACATCGAAAAGTCCCTAGGGAACTCTCTTCAGTGCCTGGAGAGCCGCTGTCGCTCGCCTTTCAAGGACCTATTCGTCACAGCAGAGGCAGCAGAGCACAAGATGGCCGACGAGAAGGGGCAGTGTAGAACTCTCTGTCTGTCTGTGTCTCTACTCAGTGTAGAACGTCTCTATCCTGGCACATTTTCGAGTGCGATACTTCCCTCCGGGTCTTCGGTCCTTGCGAAGCTCTATGTACTGTGAGCGCTGCTACTCGCAGCTGAGAAAGACCGTGGAGCTAGCGGCGAATTCGGAGAGCGCTGAGCACGTAGTCAAGAAGCGAGACGTGTCCCTGCAACGCGGTGCTAATAGCAGCTTCCTCGCGGCGGGGGCGAGCTCCGGCCACAAAGCATTCTCGTCCTGGCAACGGATCTCTGTGAAGGGCGTAGGCGAAAAGCTTTCGTTTTCCATTCGAACTGCGAGAGAGGCAGACTGTTGCACGGAGCTCTGAGAACAAAGGTGCACGCCCTAGGCGGGCTTGGGCAGAAGCAGCGTTCTCTAGCTCTTGGCTGCCGGCGCACTTGTGGTTGTGTGGCGCCCTTGCAGCGGCTTCTGGCCGCCGGCAAGTGAAAGCGACTCCACGCTTGGGCGAGGGCGGTGAACGAAGCGGCACTAGTCCCGTGCTTGTGTGCACCACGTTACAGGCTACTAGGAGAGGAAGGTGGTTGACTCTCGCTTGCCTTCCCAAGTGCCCTTAGCAGTCGGAAGGAGCAAGCTGAAGCACTGCTGCTTGTGCTGCTCCTTGGTTCCCTTGCAGCCCGCTGTGAAAGCATTGGCGGTCGCTTCTAGGCGCCGAGTTGCACACAGCACCACTCTAAGTGCCTCGGAGAAGGGAAATCCAGAGTGCAGCGAGGAGCTGGACGTGGCTTACGTGCAGTAAGGAGAAGGTGAACCTAGGCACTGCCTCTTCAATCTGGCCGCCTCTGCTCTTGCTGCCCGAAACCCCAAGTAAAACACAAACTAACAGAGTGTCAGTTTATGCGGTGCTTTATTCAGGGCCCGGGGACCTGCGGACTCGCGTCCCAAGTCAGGATCCCGCTGGTTCCCTTTTTAGAGGGTTTTTTATACCCTTTTTACAAATGGTTTATGTGCAGAAGTGCACATTCTTCTGTAGATACATTCACCTTGAAGATAGCATTTTGGCGTCATAAATCCTACATGGTTGCTTATCTTAGGACTATAGTGTTCTCCTCCTCAATCTCTCTCTGGCGCCACTACCTCAGGACTATAGTGTTCTCCCCCTCAATCTCTCTCTTATGCCACTGCCCACCACCAGTACTTTATTTATGTTTAGACTTTAACCTTATCACTAACGGTTCTGCATGCTCTCAGCACAGCACATTCTTAAGTTAGTTTCCCAGGGCCTACTCTGAGGACTGCAGTCTTCAAGCCTTAGCATTACTACTACTATTATGGTTTATACACTTATATTCTAATATTCAGGATTTCTAGTCCATACGGTAACAACTCCCCCCTTTTGAGCATTCTTCAGAGCCTTCTGCAAGGATGCTCAATTCTTCCAAGTGATAGTTTCCAGATATGATGGTGGAGGGTTGTTTCAGGAAGTTGGTTGAATCACTTCTTTTCGAGTCAGGGCCTTCATGATTTGCCGTGTATGTGTTCCTTCTTTAGCAATTATTCCTAAAAGACACCTATACATAATCACAATTACTACAATGATTATTACAATCATTATTCCATTTTGAATAATTGAGGATAACCAACCAGAGACCTGGATTCCTAAAGAACTGAATAAAGCTCCAACCCAATTATGTTCTGCATTCTTTTGTACTTCATGAATGTTTAGTTCAATTCGCTCCAATTGACCTATATCCTTTTCTACTTCCTTCGTGACATTTGGGATATGTACACAACAGTGATCATCCCCTCCTTGTAAATATCCACAAACTCCGTGTTCCTTTAATAAGAGCAGATCTAATGCCATTCTATTCTGGATTGTCATCCTGGTTGTGGCTTGTAATTGTATATTAAGATCTCTAAATCCCTTCTTTGTTACTGCTGCCAATCTTTCTGTCTGCTCTAGTAATTTATATAACATTTCCCGGTTTCTATATGTAGATACAGGTGCAAATAAGGATTCAAGCATCCAACCGAATTTTACACTTTCCCCCGGTTCGTGCCATTCATTCTCTAGATTTTCTGCTTCGACTGTCTCAGGGCTTAATCCCCTTTTCGTCCTTTTCTCTTGGTCCTCCTTGGTTAATTTGGACTGTTTCCAAAATGGACATAAGGTTGGTATCCCTAACGTTATTTGAGTAATCGGACCACCTATTGGTAAATGTGTAGTCCATTGGCCATGTCCCATTACCCAGACTGAATTTCCGGGGCTTCGTACTGTGGTTGATTGACAATCTTTCCGAGCTCCTTTTAATTCTCCCGTTATTGTATGGTTGTATTTCTGACATTCACATCCCCATTTCAACAACACCCGAACGGGTACCAATCCAATTTGGGATTCTGGGGTATCACAGGTTATGACTTTACTACAGTTCCAACCTGATATTTGGGCTAGTCTGCTGTGGTGCACTGTTTCAACTTCGAGGGCCCCTGGATGTTCCTGTTTTCTTGACCACTCGATACACCAGTGTATTGATCCGATATAACTATAGGGTTCGAGTAGGCTAGGACCCCAAATTGCTTTCCATTGCTCCCACTCTTCTTTCCCTTCCTGACACACTATCTCATGATAATAATCTACTACAGGTTTTCTTCTTTTCTGATTTACTTCAAATGTGCACCACCCAACATTGTTGTATTGACCTATTTCAGTGAATACAGAATTTGGTAATTTTAAACATTCCGATCTTTGCCCTGGGGTTGACCACCGTCTTCCATAGGTATAAACCTCTTCTACTATTCTAGTGTGATTTCGTAGCTCTCTGTGGCATTTCCTCGTTCCATTTACTATTTTTGGGGGCATTTCTCCTAATGGGATGATTCCCCACGGTATAGGGTCACTTGCTGCCTTTGGCAAGGGCAAACACGCTGTTATCGCTGTTACATTTTGCATTTTCCCAAAATCCCTAATTAATCCCACTACCAAATTCTCTTGCCCCAATTCCTGTTTCTCATTTTCCATTTCTTTTGCTTGTTGGACCATTCTAGTTTTTCTCATCCTGCAAAGATTCCCTAATTTAAGAGTACAATTGATTCTCAATGAAGGACCATCCCACATGTCAATTCTCATACTTGTGGGTGTTACCTGTATTGGATAAGAATGCCCTTCTGTCTTAAAACCCTCCACCAAAATTTTTACATCTAAGTTCCCATAATCGAAACTTTCCCTAATCCATACCATGCATGAAAATTGACCAACCTGGGCTTTTTGCAAGTGTGAGATCATTAGGGTAGTATTACCTTTTTGCTGTTTCATATCCCAAATTGTCACAATTTCTTCTGAAAATACCTTATTTGTAGTGATCAATTTCCATTCCGTCTTTACTTCATCGAATCCAGCTCCCTGGTTATCAGAAAACAAACAGGTTAGATTTACATTTGCCCCTTGTGGTACAATCACTGTTGGTTTAGGGACAGTAACTTTAACAAAGGCATCTCCGATACGAGCAATGCTCAACATTAACATCGCAATCAAGGCCTTGCCCTGAACACCAGTTTTGTGTCGGTTAGAGGTTGGACTTCCCATCGTGACGGGACTTTCTTGATTCGGGTGTAGTGTATCCAATTGTCGATCCCCTGGACCTTTACGGCTGTGTATGTAGTCATAATCACTTGTCGGGGACCGTCCCATGTTTCTTTTAGTGGTTCCACATTCCAGTTTTTTATGTAGACTTGGTCTCCAGGCTGTATATCGTGGACGGGATTCTCCAGAGGCAAAGGTCGATTCCACTGCAACGCCCCCCGTAGTGCTGTAAGAGTCTTATTGAGAGACAAAATGTAATTTACCAGTACCTGATCTCCCACCACTTTAGGGTCCCCTTTGTAAGTAGCAGCATGATAGGGTTTGCCGTATAAAATTTCATACGGACTTACTCCTACCTTGTCTCTAGGTTTGATTCTGACCCTTAACAGAGCTAAAGGTAATGCTTGAG
Source organism: Sturnus vulgaris (assembly GCF_052056855.1). NCBI lineage: Eukaryota > Metazoa > Chordata > Aves > Passeriformes > Sturnidae > Sturnus > Sturnus vulgaris. Next base: position 248,004 of record NW_028276070.1, read on the forward strand.
GCCATTGTATCTTTGCTTCTTGGCAGATTTTCTTAATTTGGCCTTTTAGTGTCTGATTCATTTTTTCTACTTGTCCACTAGACTGAGGTCTCCAAGGTGTATGGAGATTCCATGTTATCCCAAGTACCTTAGCCACTTCTTGCACTATTCCTGCCACAAAATGAGGTCCCCTATCAGAGGACATCCCTAGTGGGATTCCAAACCTAGGGATGATTTCTCGAAGTAAAGTTTTAATCACTTCTTTTGCTTGGTTTGTTCTACATGGGAATGCCTCTGGCCAGCCTGAGAAGGTACATACATAGACTAAAACATACTTATACCCCTGTGCTTTTGGTAATTCTGAAAAATCTATCTGCCAATAATCTCCTGGCTGTGGGCCTATTTGCAATTTTCCCATTTGCACTTGCCTACGTGTCATTGGGTTGTTCTTAATACAAACTGGACACATTGCATTGATCCTTTTGGCCATTGTTAACATCTGATTGGAGATTATTTCTTGTTTTAGAAATTGCACTAAAGCTTCTGCTCCCCAATGGCATTTGTTATGTTCAATTTCTAATATCATTCTCATTATTTTTGTTGGCAATATCACTTGTCCTACGGCAGTTACATACCATCCAGCCGCATTCTTCTTAGCTTGTACTAGCCGTGCTAATTTTTCGTCTTCTGGTAGGTATACTGGTACTTCGTCCATGAAAGCTTCCGCAGGGTTGGTACGTGCTGGTAGCAACGCCATTTGGGTCCATACCTCGCGAGCAGCCTGTCTGGCTGCTCTGTCAGCCAGACGATTTCCCTGGAATGCTCTTTCTTCTCCCTGCTGGTGTCCTTTTACATGCATTACTGCTACCGCCTGGGGCTTATGTACTGCTTCCAGTAGTTGCACAATTTGTTCTCGGTGTTTGATTGACGAACCCTGTGAATTTAATAGTCCTCTCTCCTTCCATAATGCCCCATGTACATGTATTACCCCAAATGCATATTTAGAATCAGTCCAAATATTTACTCTTTTCCCTTGACTCAATTCCAAGGCTCGGATGAGGGCTTGGATTTCAGCTTTTTGTGCTGATGTTCCGGGAGCCAAGGCTCTAGCTTCTATAACCTGTCTTAGAGTTACCACTGCATACCCGGCGTACCTGGTTCCATTCTCCACGAAACTAGATCCATCGGTATACAGCTCCCATTCAGGTTCGTCTAAGGGCTCATCCTTTAGATCCTTGCGGGTAGCGTATACCTGTTCGATGGTCTCCACACAGTCGTGTACCAGGTTGCCTTCTTCTTGGGTGGCTCTAAGAAATTCGGCTGGATTGAGATGGTTAGTTACCTTCATTTCAACATCATCATGTTCCCTAAGGATTGCCTGGTATTGCAGCATACGGCTGGAGGAGAGCCAATGCCCCCCCTTTTGTTCCAACACTGCTATTACCATATGTGGGACAAACACTTCCATTTTCTGCCCCATAGTTAGTTTTCTAGCTTCTTGTATCAGAAGCACTGTTGCAGCAACAGCTCTAAGGCAGCCAGGCCATCCAGCGCTTACTGGATCCAGTTGTTTTGAGAAGTATCCCACCGGGCGCTTCCATGTTCCCAATTTTTGTGTCAACACCCCAATCCCCAGTCTTTGCCTCTCATTTACATATAGCTGAAAGGGTTTTGTGAGATCTGGCAACCCTAATGCAGGTGCCTCTTTTAGGGCTTGCTTCAAGTTCTGAAATGCCTTTTCTTGTATTTTATTCCATTTAAATTCAGGATTCTTGACTGCCTCATACAGAGGTTTTGCTTTTAGTCCAAATTCTGGAATCCACAACCGACACCACCCTGCCATTCCTAAAAAGGACCTTAACTCTTGTGAATTTCGAGGTGTTGGTATAGCACATATGGCCTGGATCCGGTTCACCCCTAATTTCCGAACTCCTTGTGATATCTCGCATCCCAAATAAATGACTTGTGTTCTTACCAGCTGGGCCTTTTCTTTTGACACTCGGTATCCAGCTTGTCCGAGCATGTTGAGGAGTTCAATGCTGAGTCTGCGACAGATGTCTTCTTCTGTTGAGGCTAGAAAAATATCATCTACGTACTGTAAAAGAATAAATGAGGAAGGTGACTCCTTTACCTGGGTTAGTCTCCATTCTTCTAGTTCCCGGGCTAATTGGTTTCCGAAGATGGTTGGAGAATTCTTGAATCCTTGTGGTAAGCGTGTCCAGGTGAGCTGTCTTTTCCGTCCTGTAGCAGGGTTTTCCCATTCGAAAGCAAAAATTTTCCTACTTTCAAATGCCAAAGGGATACAGAAGAATGCATCTTTCAAGTCAATTACTGTGAACCATTTAAATATCTCCGAGACAGCTGTTAGCAATGTATATGGGTTTGCTACTACTGGATGAATATCCTTTGTTATGTTATTAATTGCCCTCAGATCTTGAACTAACCTGTACTTACCATTGGACTTCTTTACCGGAAATATGGGGGTATTGAATTCTGATTCACATTCCTGTAATATCCCTAAACTGACAAACTGATCTATTAAGGGTGCTACTCCTTTCCGAGCCTCTAGTTTCAGAGGGTACTGCCTTATCCGTACGGGTTGTGCTCCTTCCTTCAATTCCACAACTACCGGTTGTGCTGCTTTTGATTTTCCAGGAATCCCTATTTCCCATACCCATGGTACCACAGCCTGTTCTATTTCTGTGGGGATTTCTGTTGCCTCTACTTCTTTCACTGTAAATAATTTGGCTATATTATCTTCTGGAATTTCTAATTTTACTCTTCCTTTTTCAAAGATTATTTTTGCCTCTAACATTGATAACAAATCCCTCCCTATTAATGATTCTGGGCTATTTGGCATATATAAAAATTGATGATCAAATTCTTTCCCCCCAAACTTTATATCCAACGGACGCAAAAATGCCCTTTCTTCCACCTGTCCTGTAACCCCTACCACCCGAATGGTAGAATCACTTAGAGGTCCTAATTTGGTGTTAATAGCAGAATATGTAGCCCCCGTATCTACTCTAAATTCCAATGGTTCCCCGTCTACTTCTAAGACTACCTTCAGATCCCGATCTAGTCAGCTTTGATTCTGGTAGCTTCCCATCATATAGGCTTGGGCGACACCTTGTGGCCCTCCACGAACTGCACGTGAATTATTTATCAACCCCTCCCCGCTATTCAGCCCGAATCCCATACCTTGATTAAGTGGACATTCGTTTTTCCAGTGTCCTCTGTTCTTGCACAAGGCACACTGATCCAATCCCAATCTCATTCTTCCTTGTCCCATTTGTAATTGGTTTGGGAATCCCCTTCCACCCATCGAAATTCCTCCCCTAGCCATTCCTCGCCCCCGTCCGCGCCCCCGGCCACCTCCCCACATACCATTCCCCGTTATCTGCTGTAGTACTGCCAACATACTAGCTTGTTGCTTCTTAGCAGTCTCTTTTTCCCTATTATTATATACCTTCCACGCAACTTCTAAAAGTTTATCTAAATTCCGTGTATCTTCCCCTTCTAATTTCTGCAACTTTTTCCGAATATCCTCTTGGGATTGTCCCATAAAAATTAAAGCTAGCTGCAATTTCCCTGATTCCCCTTCAATTTCCAAACTGGTATATTTTCGAGCAGTTTCCTTAAGCCTTTCTAAGAAAGCTGACGGGGACTCATTTTTCTCCTGCTTTACTGAATACAGCTTGGACCAGTTTAACGTCTTAGGTATCCCGCTCCGTATTCCTTCTATCAACAATTCTTGATAAGCCTTAAGTCTATGGTAACCCCCTGTTGAATTAACATTCCACTCTGGATCCTCCCGCGGCACCAAATCGTTTAATGTACCATCCGCTATTTGCAACCTAATCATTTCTCGTGCCTTTTCCCTCATAGCTCTAAACACCATCTCTTTCTCAGTAGAGTCCATTATTGTATCCAGTAAGACCTGTAAATCATTCCAGTCTGGATTCTGTGTTTTAATCACCATTTTCACTACCCTTGCCGCCCGTTCAGGATCCTCCCGATAAGCCCCCACAGACTGCTTCCAAATTAACAAATCATTAGGAGAAAAAGGAACTTTCACCATTACTCGTTCCCCGTGGGGTCCGACCGCTTCCCGCAACGGAGCCATCAATTGTGCATCCCTTTTTCCCTTCTTCTCCCGCCCGCTACGGGTCCTTTCACATAGAGGAGTACGCGGCTTATCAACGACTTTTCCTCTCTCTAAATCCCCCCCCTTTTCTTCCTCATTCACCTCTTCGTCCGACTCACTCGATTCACTCTCTTCCGGGGGGGGTGCACTAGGTGCTACCAACAGAGAAACATCCTCCTCAGGGTCTGACAACTTAACAGAATACCCCTTCCCTTTCTGCCACCCTTTGCAGCCCGCACAACCATCTGTTGCTGTTTTTAAGACCATGATGCCACACTCCTTCTGCCACTCTGGCTTATTTTTCAAATAATAAAACAAATCAAGATACGGGATTTCTTCCCATTTCTCATTATTTTGTAAGAAATGCATAAGAGGAGTTATAATATCAGGATTTAGAGTACCATTTCGGGGCCATTGCATACCCTCAGGTTCGTATTGGGGCCACACATGATTACAAAAATCAATCAATTTCTTTTTACTCAGTTCTTGACCAAATTTCCCCACCTTCCAATGTTGCAACAAACAGCCCAAGGGTGAATCATTCGGAATTTCCATCCCCGAACTAGCCAAAACTTTAAAGGTTTTAAAAGGCATCATAACACTCACACTCACACACTTTACTATTATTTCCACACTCACACACCCTTTACCACAATTCTTGCCTTTCTCGTCGCCGCGAGTGGCAAGTGCTGGATCTGCGCAATCACTGTTGCGTCTGACGACCAGCGCCTAGGCTTCCTTTTCCACAACCTTTAAGACGTCCTTTGCCCCCGGTGCGGGATCACCGTCCCGTCTTAATCGGCGGGCTTTCCCTTTCAATAAAGAATAAAGCACCTTGCGGGCTTACCTCACAGTCGTCCGTCAGGCGCGGGGTCGGGCACGGGTTGATGTCTCCCCAGAAATCACCTGGTGCCGGCGTGGAGTAGATCAGCTCGCGAACCGCCCCTGCCGCCTCCGGAGTCCTGCCGCGGTCGCCAAAACTGCTGCCCGAAACCCCAAGTAAAACACAAACTAACAGAGTGTCAGTTTATGCGGTGCTTTATTCAGGGCCCGGGGACCTGCGGACTCGCGTCCCAAGTCAGGATCCCGCTGGTTCCCTTTTTAGAGGGTTTTTTATACCCTTTTTACAAATGGTTTATGTGCAGAAGTGCACATTCTTCTGTAGATACATTCACCTTGAAGATAGCATTTTGGCGTCATAAATCCTACATGGTTGCTTATCTTAGGACTATAGTGTTCTCCTCCTCAATCTCTCTCTGGCGCCACTACCTCAGGACTATAGTGTTCTCCCCCTCAATCTCTCTCTTATGCCACTGCCCACCACCAGTACTTTATTTATGTTTAGACTTTAACCTTATCACTAACGGTTCTGCATGCTCTCAGCACAGCACATTCTTAAGTTAGTTTCCCAGGGCCTACTCTGAGGACTGCAGTCTTCAAGCCTTAGCATTACTACTACTATTATGGTTTATACACTTATATTCTAATATTCAGGATTTCTAGTCCATACGGTAACACTCTGGTAGCAACTTTTGCAACTCGGCAGAGGGAGCCGCGAGTATGTAGAACGGAGGGCAGCGAGACGCCGTGTGTTATGCGCCTTTTCAGGGCTGCTGCCAGGGTGCTACTTTAAGAACGCCTTTTTCTTCCTCGCGTCCTTCTCGCTTCGCTCTAGCTGCATGGAGTACAGCACAGCGAAGGAGTGAGGAAGGGCTCTGCCCCAGCTTTTGCCCCGGCCTGCCTGTGCTGCGCCTTTAGCTGCACACGAGAACAACGGCATTTCTTACCCGCAAGGTAAAAAAGGCTTTAGTGTAGCCTTAGGAATGGCAAGTGCCTAGGCATTAAGTTGAGCGACCACGTATGAGGGAGTCTTTAGAGGTTTCCTCCCCCATGGCGCAGGTGTATTCTCATTCTCGTGCTGAACTGAAAAGTCCGGGCATGGCAAGACTGGCCTGCCTTGTGCAGAGACGAACACAAATGTGGGGCTATGATCCTCTGTGTTCGGAGCTCTGCTTCCGGGTGTGTGGGCCGCCATGAGCCCGCAGCAGCCGCCGAGGACAGTGTGGATTGTGGATGAGTCTGGGCTGGCCCCCCGCCCCCCCGTTGGTCTGACAGCGGCAGAAGTGGCGTAGGAGCGGCATCGCCTGAGGGCCCCATGGGGGGCGGGAAGAGAGCCGGGAGTGACTCCGAGCGACACCGGAAGCGATATCCGTAGGGCCCGGAAGGCCAGCGTTGCCATCGAGTTTGGCCGGTAGGAGGCGTCTAAGGTGCTTTGAAAGGTGGAGCTTCTTTGCTCTAGGACAGTCTGGGAGAGCTGAGGGTGTCCAATCTGGAGAACAGAAGGCTCCAGGGAGATCTTCGAGCCCTTTGCAGTGCCTGCTGGGGCTCCAAGATAGCTGGGGAGGGACTTTGGAAAAGGGTCTGGACTCGCAGGACAAGGGGGAATAGCTTCAAACTGCCAGAGGGCTGGGATAGATGGGATATTGGAAAGGAAATCTTCCTTGGGTGGGTGCTGAGGCACATGTTGCTCAAAGAGGCTGTGTAGGAGCCCCATGGCAGGAAGCGTCCAGGGCCAGGCTGGAGCGGACATGGAGCAACCTGGACTAGTGGAAAAGTGTCCCTGCCCGTGTCAGGATGTGGGAAGAAGATAATTTGTCTCTAAGGTCGCTTCCAGTCCAAACCATTCTGGGATTCTAGGATTCATGGAAGGCCCTTTTCCAAGTGAAGTGTTGTATCTCTTGGCTCCCAGCTTGTAGTTGCCAGTTCTTCTGGAAGCAGGCGTGGCGAAGCAGCTGTGATGAGCCATGGGTTCTCAATAGGACGAGTGTGATATATTTGCAGAGAGGAAGGCTGCAGACAGATCTTCAAGGTCCAGGTAAAACAAGCAAAGGATTGAATAGAAGCCAAAGATTGGTTGTGTTAGTCAGTTTGCTGGCTGTTGAAATGGCCCCAGGTAATTTTCAACATTTCTAATTTGGATTTGTTTGAGTAAAAAATGAATGTGTTACCTCCAGCGTAGGCTCTCCAATGCATCTCCATGTGCTCCCATCTCTTTGTTGTATATCGGGTTCTATTAACTGAAGACAGAATCATAACACAGTAGTAAAACATTTAGAGGTGTAGTTAGCCAGCTTCAGGAGTTTTCAACTCAGCTGTTGACTTTTCTGGTAACTGTAGGCAAGGCAACACAATCCAGTTACTCCACTTTTCCTCTCTGAGGAAAAGATGATCTTTTTTTTTTTTTTTTCTCATTTTGAAAATAGCCTTGAATGAAGAGAGTTATGCACGTGGCATGTAGGATTCATTATTTTACCTTTCTCTTCTGTTGTCTTTCGCGTACTAGTCTTTTTAAAATTTTTTTGTCTCTGTTCTCCATTCAGTAGGTTTGAAAGAATTCTAATTGTTGAGATGATGGTTCTTTGAAGGCTCACTTAGCCCACCTTTTGGGTGAAGGAAAGAAGAAGACAAGGTCCTCTAGGAAGAGTAAAAAGCATACTTTCAAGAGACATTCAGAGATGTCTGCTGATGCCACGCAATTACCGTGTAATCAGCAGAAATGTGTTGGAAAAACACCCATCAGTGACTTCACAAGAAAGCCACACTCAAGACAGGTAAAGAACAGAAGCATAAAACCCCAAAGGTATGAAATGGACAGATTTTCATTGGGAATGAGCAACTCCTGTATTCTTGGTTCTAGAACTAGGGGCTTGTAATAAATAGACTGTCTCCTTGCCAAACGTAAACTTGGTGTCATGAACTGCTCACTGCCCGTTGAAGTGCAGGGCTAGTAGACTAATATTTGCCATGGCAGGCATATTGTATGGCTTTCCTGTTAAAAAGAAATTGGTTTTGCTCATAGCAATCTAGATATGTACCCAGTCTGACACCTATTTTTTAGGCTATATTTCCAAGTAAATGGCTTCCATGATGATGCAGTAAGTTTATGTCATGAACAGGAATGAAGTGATTGCATGCATCCTTTTTTACCCTAAGCCAGCTGCTGAGTAATGAGACAGAGACTCTCACTGACGCCAAGGAGTGCCCGTGCTTTTGGGAAAAGCACTGGGCAGATAAAGCCTATTTCCACATTTCTTGCTAGCGTCTCCTTCAAAGTTCATGGGTTTGTGCATCTTTTAGAGCGGTTCTAGATGTTCTTTGTAGTTTACATGTACTAAATGTAGCAGGTATTGCTTTCATGCCGTCCTACTAGATTTGAAGTTGGGATCTACTCAGGCTTCAATGTCTCAGAAGAAGCAACGTCGATTCTTTGAATTCTACTCTTGAACGTGAGAATGCTACTTATGTAGTTAATGAATTAATTAAATCGAATTCACTTGAATGGAAAAATTGTCTTGTTCATGTAGATTTTAACTTGGGAAATTGATATTTGAGTTCTACTTTTCATTGTTGTTGCTTTTCTGTATTCTTTGATTGCACAGATAGCAGATGTACTGACCAAGTATTGTGTGAAACTGGAGGAAATGTCCTTCCTCTTGGCAGCTGATGTTCACAAGCTCATTAACGCTAAGGCCATGGTAAATGTTTTACCTGGGGCAAGATAGCAGTCTGAATATTCCTAGAATGTCTTTCTTTCCCCAGATGAAATTCATTTTTTCTGCCTATCAATCACTGAAATATAGAAGAAATTTCTACTTGACGGGGTATTGGTTATCATTTGTGTTCTTTTCTCCCCTCATTTTCTGTAGAAGAGACAATTTTTGGTTTGTTTTTGCATGTTGTATGCTGCTTCTACTTCTGGTTTTGTTTTTTAATACACAGAATATAAACGGAGCACTGCTGGATAATGAGAGGGCAACTGCCAAGCTACTCTTGAATCGAATGAAATCAGAGCTTGAGAAAGAAAAATGGCATCAACTGAAATGGCAAGGGACTGGAAGCTCATGCAAAAGAAGTGTGGAGTTCAGAGTTTCAGGTCAGAAATTTGGCAGTCTTCTTTTGGACAATGAGCAACACCAAGAGGCTAGTGTTCACTTTTGGTTTCTGTTAAAGTAATACTTGATCATTTTTTCTTTCTACGTGATACCACGTATGATATCACATATATCATGTGATTCCATCCTACATATCTACTTTCCATCCTGCAGAGAATTTATGGCAAGTGAAGAAATACAGAATCCCCCAACTGTGAATATGGAAATGGAAAAGTTGATAAAGGAGCAGATGGTACTCAGTGAAGAGAGACTGAAGGTTTTGCAATATATCGGGTATGGCAAAAGAGGGTATAGCATAAAGGAAAACAATTGTTGCTGGAGTTAATGAAGGACTTGGCTACAAAATGCACTTTGCTTCCTGTCAATGTGTGATTGCTAAATGCAGCAGTAAGGCAGGGTCTACATCTATTTCTGTACAGCTCTTTTGAATGGAAAAAATGCATTCTTGATTTTCAGTGCCCCAGCTACACTTAATAGGTGGCGATCAGGCTCTAAAAATGGAGGAATGCAGAAGTAAATCTCGAAACATAGCAGAAATGGGCAAAGAGGGGTGGAGAGCTAGAACTTGGTGTTTTTGTCAAGGCATTTTTTTCTCCATGGCGTGGGATTTTATTTGCGGAATAAATGAAGAGAGGAGTCTGGATAGAAATCTAACGTTGCTACGTTTGAATATCCATCCTGAACACAAGACACATTGGTGTGGGTGCAATGCATTACGATCTTTACAGGGAGGTTTTTTACGGTGGATGTAGGAACCAGGTAGATGACAGTTAGTTCCTTATCGGGCAGTAAACAGTTGGCCTTGAACAACAACAATCTCAGGTTTATTTTCATTGCCAAGATGGCTGTAAATAAAAGAACGCCCAGTAGTATGGATATTCGGATTCATAATTTTATATTTGAAGTACTGACTGGTTTGTATTTTAGGATACCTGACTCTTGTTTCCTGCTTTGATAGCACCCTGTTGCCTCCAACACGTGCCAAATCTGATGGAAATGAATGGTGCAGAACTCTGGAGAATTGAAACAAAAGTCTAGGTAGGTCGGGAAATCCTAAGAACAGTCTGGAATTCAAGCAATATTTTCTTTTCTCCTGGGCAACGATGAGGCAGACGGTTGCTTTGAGAGTGCATGTTTGCTCTATTCTTTGTTCCGTGTGTTGCCACATACCTTCTCAGTTGCTTGGAGGTGGCAGTAAGAGCCAAAGAAGCTGCCTGTGGCATGGCTTTCCTTTGGCCAGTACAAACACCTGTGCATGGGGAGATCTAGCAGGAACTGGCTCGGTTAGAATGAATCTGGGGGAAATCAAATGTTAATTTTGACGTGGATCCCTTCTCAGTCATACAAAAATACTCCTTTTTAACTCCTGGAGAAGAAGAGGGGAAGTATGAGAAGAAGAGGGGAAGTATTGGAGATACTTCCTTTCTCTGTGTCCTTGCAGCATGCCTTCCCGCTCTGTGTCTGCCTTCTCTTGCTCCAGAGCACATCCAGTTGGGATGTTTGTAGCCTGTATGGTAGCAAAGAAGTTGGTAGCGATTGTTAAGTACCTTGCTACTTTGAAGCATAATGAGAAACAGCTGTGTATGAAAATGTCTTGATTTCTTTGGCTGGTAATGTCTGGTGTCTGTAGGCACTGCTGGCATCTGTTCCGTGTGCTGAGATTCAGCACATGGCCTCTGTCATGTTTCCATGTCACACTGCACTGTGAAAGATGGGAATTTTGACTGTGGTCTGTTCCGTATCATTCAGACAGCCCTAATGTGGAGTGCGTGGAGAAAATGAGCATCCAGTATGAGCTGGTCGAGGGCAAATGTCAGGAGAAAGGGCAGATGTGCAAGTTGAGTGCCACAGCTTTTGGCTGTGATAGCCGTGGTCCAATGTGTCATTAGAGAGAGTAAAGATGCACCAGACAGTGAGATAACAAGTGGAATTCCTTTTTAACCTCCGCCTTACTCTGTTCAAAAAGTAAGCCATCCGTTTGGTTTCACAGTAGTAGTTGGTATTTGTGCTTGAAATGTGGAAAAGCCGTAACAAATGCCAGTAATGAAGGGAGTGCTGTCCTACATGAATGTGGAAGATGCAAGGAGCCTCAGCCCTTGTGCTAAATCTGTCTTATCTTGGGAAAGAAATTCCACCTCTGCCTCAATTTCTCCCTTTGTGTCCAACCAGATGGTATTGTTTAGTAATCTAATATGGCATGTGGGAGGCTGAATCTATCTCTGTCCATCACAAGAAAAGAAACACTACGTTTAGCCAGGCTCTCTGAAAGCCACACAGTATTTCTTCTGTGCATGTCAATAATTTGTTCTTCTTTTCCTTCAGATGACCCTGTTGGATGTGAACATTTGCACAGCAGAAGATGCTGAAGTTGTGCACTCCAACATGCTTCAGATGACTGAGAAACGAAAATGTAGGTTTGAAGAAGTGGAGCACGTGGATGTACGTTTCTTTTATTTGATGACATATATCTTCATCACTCCTTGGGATTAGTCTGTTCTTCCTGTGCTCCCACCTGCAATGCCTTCTGCGTGGTAGGCTGTTGATGTCACCTTAGAAAGAGGTCCATAGTGTGACAAAACACTCCAGAGAAACAGTTTGGTGTGGAAGAGTTTCATGTGGAAGTGTTCATAATTCTTGTGTTTATTATTTGTAATAGAAATAGATTGTATTTTTATGATCATTTCTATCTGAAATACATAGGATAGCGATGAATGACATATGGCCCAGTCTGCTTAAGATCAGACTTCAGGAAGAGCTGGAAATGATCTCCCAAATGTCTTCCAATCTTTTCTATACATAAAAAAAGTCGGGCAGTTGTTTCTAAAGGGATAAATTATAGAATGTGATTTGGTGCTTTATGGTGCCAGAATAAACAGAAGTTTTGAGAATCCGCATTCTTACCAGTTTACTTGGAGACTGATTTTTTTTTACTCTCCAGATAGAAGACGCCATGTTGGATACCAGTCGTAAAATTCCAGGCAGCCTTTTATCATGTTACATATCCTCTTACTCATTCATTTCACCTTCCAGCAGTTTAGAAAGAACTTGTTCACTTGAATGTTTTTCTTTGGAGTGATTTGAAGGAGACGGCTAAATGGCCATAATCCAGGTAGAAACATAAAAACAAGGGTGTGCTATAAAGACAGGACTTCTTAATGCAAAGAGCCCTCTGAAATTCAAAATACCTGCTATAAAATTAAAAATGTAATCTTTGACTTTTAGATGGGAATTTCTCCTCTTCAGTTTCATTCTGTCAGGTGCATTTTTGCTAACTGCTTGATTCACGCTGAATGGACAGTCCTGTCTTATTGTTGGTATGGCAACAGCGATAGAGATCACTGCTGCTTTCTGTAGAAAGTGGCTGCAAGTTGCTATGACGAGATCTTGTGCAGGTCTAGAGTCTGATTGGATGTGAGGTTCTCATTGTTTCAGAACACCAACTTGGGGTGGCAGTGTCAGAGGTGTTCATTATCTAGGAAGATTTTCATAGGCGATGAGTTTTGCTGAGGTAGCTTTCTCTTCTGGGTGTAGAAGATATGTGCATAATTAACTTCCTTGAATCCTAAAGAGCTGGGGAGATTTTAGTATCTACGAAACCATTTTTACTAGCTTTTTTATGTGGCCTTAGATGATGAAAGTGATCTGGATACAATCTTAGAAAAAAGGCAAACGGTGAGCTGTGAGGAAGAGCTGAAGGAGTATTTGGAGAACACCCTTTCTTCTTGAGATCAACTTAGAACAAGGTATGAATTTGGTATGTTTTGTAAACTTAAAAGGTAGAGCATCTTTGAACATTGGTTGTACTACTTAGGCCTTGTTTTAATGCTGTTGTGTGAAGGTATGGAAAAAGAGTGCTTTTCACTTCATGTAAGAATATAGAATAATGTCCCTACTGAACAAGGTTAAGGCAAATAATGCCCACGGTTTAGGAATGGGACAAAGGAAGACTGCTATCATTCAAAAACCATAGCACATCAGTATTACTGTGCATACCATCACATCCATGCCTTATTCAGAAGGTAAAAGTAGTAGTGCAGATTCTTGGATCACCGGAATCAGAAGTTGGTCTGCACCATCATCTCTTCACTCATAGATTTGATCTCATTCAAAGTTCTAGGAACTCAGACGTTTAAGACAGCCAAGCACCGGCAACTTTAAAAACCATCTAAAAATGGGTACAATACCGCTCTCCTTCCTGAAGAGCTTAGCAGCAGCTCTGAAGCCGTAGAGGAAGCAGCACTGTTCACACACCCAGGAGGTCTTTCCTACCTGCTCGATCAGAGGCACATTAGAAGAGCAGTGTGGACCTGAGGGGCAGATGCACATACCTTCACACACCTCGCAGTGGGACTGTGGTTAGAGCTGGAGGTTTGATACTCTTCCTAATAATTTGAGCCGTTAAAACAAAGCCAGAGGTAACAGACCAAGTGAAAATACAATGCCAGGTTGCGGAAAGAGAATGTTACCTATCTGAACTCGTACAAAAATTCCCCATCATTCTCTTTGTTTAGGAGACCAAGCCAATGTCCGTGTAAATGAAAACAAGTGTGAATATTGATTTTTCTTGAATCAAGACTCAGCTTTATGTCCAAGTCAAAGGCAAATAAACCAGAAAGGCTCCGCTGAGCACAGTGCAGAACTAACATGGAAGACAGTCATTTGACCTCTTATGTAAGCAGTGTTGGTGTGGTTCCCCATCCAAAAGGAAGGATGTCAAATGCTTCTTTGGAAATATTTTAACTTCTCTGCGTTTCTTTCTTTGTAATGAACTAATCTCTAACAAGCCAGGACGTGATTGTGTTCAGTAGAAACAGATCAATGGCAACATTTAGCCTAAAGGTTTTATGAGATTGATCAGGAAGTTCGATTTCGATTTAAAGGCACTGTAGTCATATTTAATTTTATTTCTCTCCGCACTTGAGTCTCTTAAACAGGGACCTTCAATTGGACAGGAACGGGACACTGAAGCAAATTGTAATGGATGACGTAATGGCTTACCCAGAAGCATTTTGTGGGAATTGATTTCTTCTAGGTATCCATCAGCCAGCATTTTAGTGTGAAGGGAATCTTCAAACAGGTAAAACAAAAATTCCCGTTGGTTTCAAACCTGACTGCTATATTAATTTTTCACTTTGGAGAAAATTTTCATGACCTTTAAAATTCAGACTGTATCAAGTATTGTTTCAGCCATTGAAGAAAGTGCTTTTGATGGAGATAGGAGAGGGAAACCAAAACATTTCTCAGAGCCACACTTTGAGCTCTGTCCTTGTTACAAACGGCACTTGAGCAAATGCATTTGCCTTTGGAACAGAAAACGACAAGGTAACAGGCTTATCATTACGGATTTGAGTGTTCCAGGTTCTTTAGGTAGTAAGTGATCTATTCAAGATGATCTCTTCCTGAAATAGATCCATTTTGAGAAGGGATATGGATTTCTTAGAAGAAGGCAAATCCCTATGTTAAAACGGTGTGGTGGGTGTTTTTTGTTGTTGTTGTTTTGCAAGTTTTAGAACTTGCAAGGCACAATCGACTTCATAGTTGGAGATGCAGATAAGACCACGACATTCCAAACAGGTGTTTCTTTTTGGTTGTTTTTCAATCTGTCTATCTTTGGATTGTAACCAGTAGAACTGTGCTTGAACTGGAAAGAAGTAGCGGAGGTTTCAGAAGTGGAGCATGCGGTGGAACAGTAAGCTGAGAGCATTGTGCAAGGAGAGGAAAGAGGGGAAAATGGTAAGAGTTTCCTGAGTCGGAAGGGACCCCTAGGGATCGTCAAAGTCCAACTCCTGGCCCTGCACAGACACTCCAACAGTCCCACCCTCTGCATCCCTGAGAGCATTGGCCAAACGCTCCTGGATCTCTGGCAGCCTTGGGGCTGTGCCCATTGCCTGGAGAACCTATTCAGTGCCCGACCAGCCTCTGAGGAAAAAAACCTTTCCCTGATAGCCAGCCTAATCGTCCCCTGACACAGCTCCTGGCATTCCCTTGGCTCCTGTCCCTGGTCGCAGAGAGCAGAGAGCAAAGCTGTCCCTGTGCTGCCCTTGGGAGGAGCTGAGAGGTCCCAAGTGAGGTGTGAGCTCAGTGTCCTCTCTGCAGCTGAACCAAATGCCCTGAGCCACTCTTTGTATGGCTTTCCCTCCAGCCTCTTCGCTATCCCTGTGTCCCTCCTTTGGACATTTCTCCAATAGCCTGAGGTCTTTCTGACGCTGTGGCATCCAAAATTGCCCCCAGGGCTTGAAGAGAGCGCAGTCCCAGCCCAGAGCAGAGCGGGACAATCGCCTCTCTCGAGCGAGCGGTGCCAGAAGATAGGGACAGTTGTCAAAAAATCAGCTGGAGAAAGAAATCTAACAGAGAAACGGGTGATCTTGGCACAGGAAATGGAAGAAGCAGAGGAAGAAGAAGATGAGGAGAGGATTCCTTGTAAAAGTGAAGAAAATGAGCATGCAGAACAGGGACTAAGCATTATGCAGGTAAGTGAGCAAGAGAATAAGTTTGAAAGTGAAGGCAGTTTTGTCCAAAAGAAGGAGGAATAGGAAGTCTTTTTGCTGAGAATGAATAGAAAGTTTTTTTGCATTTAGTTTGTATACGAAGCGCACAGGGCTCTAGATCCTTTTGTGGGAAAATGGAGTGTGTAAAGTTGCCAATCATTTTGGAGCGAATTTGGAGGTTTTTGGGGTCCCAGGTGAATTTTGGGTTGAATTCTGGGGATTTGGGAGTGCCCAGGTGAATTGGGGGGGGCGGGGCGGGGCGGGGATTTGGGGAGATCCAGGTGAGTTTTGAGGGGTCCCAGGTTGATTTTGGGGGAGAATTTGTGGAATTTTGGGGGATCCCGGGTAGCGAGGTTTGGGGTGAATTTGTGGAATGTGGGGAGTCCCAGTTGAATTTTAGGGGGAATTTGTGGAATTCTAGGGATCTCAGGGGAATTTTGGGGTGAATTTGGTGAATTTTAGGGTATACTTGTGAATTTTAGGGTTCTCAGGTGAGTTTTGGGAATGCCAGGCGTATTTTGGGGTGAATTCTGTCGATTTTGGGGTATCCAGGTGAGCATTTGGAAGTCGTGGGAGAATTTTGGGATGAATTTGGGGGGATGCAGGTGGATTTTCCGTGGAATTTTGGTGATTTTTGGGAGTCCCAGATGGGTCTGGGAGTGAATTTGGTGGATTTGGGGGTATCTGGGAGGGTTTTGAGGGGGATTGGAGACATTTTGGAGTGAATTTGGGAGGTGTTGGGGGGACTGGGTCTTGGGGGTGATTTGAGGGGTTTTGGGGGTTGCAGGTGGGATTTTGGGGTGAAGCCCTGGAATTTGGGGGTCCCCCGTGAATTTTGGGGTGAATTTGTGGGCTTTTGGGAGTTGCCAGGTGAGTGCTGAGCGTCCCAGGGGGGACTTCGGGGTGAATTTTGGGGATTTGGGGTTTCCCAGGTGAATTTCTGAGGTGGAAAGGTTCAAAAAGGGTTTTTTTTGAAAACAAGTTAAAGCCAGAAGGTTATTGAAAATTAATAGATGTGATGCAAGTAGGTAATATGCAGACAATACACAGCGAGACAAATCATGGGAAAAATACAGTGGTAACACATGAGTGTGTGAGGATGGGATCAGTATAGCTAAGGCTCAGTTGAAGCTGAATTTGGAAAAGCATGCCAAAACTAAGAATAATAAAGGCACCTACGGGTATTTCAGTGGGAAAAGGAAGATGAAAAGAAACCTATCACACCTCCCCTATTCCCCCCCCCCCCCCACCCCCATAAGCCAGACAGGACTAGTGACAACAGACAAGGAGAAGGCTGAGGTACTCAACAAGTGTTGGTCTCAATTTTTACTGCCAGTCA